>NC_056726.1:1787204024-1787486524 GCF_019279795.1 Protopterus annectens | reverse complement strand
TAAATCTACCTCTGCTTATCCGCTTAACAGCAGCAGCACTGTGCCTTATATACATTAACAGGTAGTTTAGCATTTCCTTATTTTGCTACAGTGTTGACTGCATGCCTGTAGTAGTATTTGTTATCTAATTAATACTTTCTAAACACTTTAACAAATATGAAACATACATCTATATGATGTGCACCCTACCAGACAAATGAACATCCATGTAAAATGTTAATATCCACCAGGTTATTATGCAACAAGTGTTCAAATGTCTATTTATTATGCATACATTCCGCTGTTTTTCTTTCCCATTAAGATTCCAACAGAGAAATGTCAGTAAAGGTTTTTTGATGCAAAGGTCAGACAGGAGAGGAGGATTTTATTACTTTCCAGCTCAAACTGCATCAATACCACAGAATGTAAGTAACTTAAAATGACAAATGGGCCAAAAAGCCTTCCTGAAAGTGGACTTTAAGGCTTTTAAAAGGGACTAGGAGGTAAAGATAATCTCCCGTAGTGAGGATCAGAACTTTGATCTGTATAAATATCAAAGACAAGTAATAAAGAAAAGCCTCTTTCAGTTCAATCACATGGTATACTGGAAATGAAGGAATAAATGAACAGTTTTATTCAGAAACAGCCATGGGTCTCAGCAAATACCGGAGCTTCCTTGTGACTGAAGAAGACACTTAGTTCATTCATTTTATTTGATTGCACCCAACGTTTTTGTAAGCTCCTGAAGTTAAACTTTTAGAACCGAAGCTGCCATAAATGACAAATCCTTGCAGGCTGCAATGAAGGTAATGGTACACATTAAACTTGGACGTTATGGTTAACTTCAGAAGTGTTTTCACTAGTAACAGTTATTTTCACTAATGCAGCTATTGTATTTCAGGTACTTTTTACAAAACAGAAGAGCTGATTCAGTTTACAGACAAAAGTTTCATCCACTTTAGGACTGGCTGTTGTAGATGATATCCCAGAAGGCTACTGGTTTATTTATCAATATAACTGTGAAACTCATAATGCAAAGCGGGCTACACTGACGGAGGATGTATAACCAAATATAGTTTCGCTGATCGATTTAATCACCAGTCACCAAAATAAGTGGACAGAGAATGGAGTCTCCTGGAATGGATTCTTTTCATCCCAAGGTGCAATAACCCAGGAATTAATATAAGGAGGGTGTACAGATTAAGTCATACCAACAAAGAATGTTTTAAGAGACAAAATCCCATGGTGAAAAACAAAAGCTTCTAAACTGACATATCCATTGTTTCTTTCACTTTACTCATAAAAAAGTGTCACTGCTAGGCATGTCAGATCTGAATCATATTTCTCTGTTACACTGTGGTGGTGCTGCTGTGGTAGCGTTGTCGCCTCACAGTAAGATGTTGTCCTGTTTGATTCTCAGCTAGAGCATCTTCTGTGTGGAGACATGCGTGAATGGGTGTACCTTTGTTGAAGGTTGTGCGTCAGGGCCGGCAACTCGGCATGTAAAATTCTACTGCCAGTCATTAGTGGACTGGAGTTACGCTGTGGCGACCCCTAACCAGGAAAAGCCGAAAGACACAACAACAACCATCAACACCTATGTTTAACTTAGAAATCATAATCTTAGCATGTTAACATTTCTGATAAGGTAATTCCAACACTTCAGATCTGTCCACATGCATTCTTAGATAGGAATAAAAGGAACACAGAGTGATCAGGCCTGATGTCCTACTGCTATAGCCAGACCAGAAACAGATCCAGCTTTAGGCAACCTAGGGAGTTGGGCCTGCTGGCTGGGGGAGGTATGCCCATTGGGGCTTGTCACAACATTTCATTTTTAATTGAACAATTAAAAAAAAAAGTTAAATTTCTAGTTTAAGGACACACTCTGTCTGAGGGTGTATCCATGAACATTTCTCAAATTCAACAACAGCAACAACCAGGAGAACTTGAAATTCTGCTCCTGCTTTACTACTATAGACTACATGTTTAATGCCCTTTTTAGGGTTGTCAAGATAGTTAATTAGCTTGCACAGGCTCAAATCTTGTACCTTGGTTACAGGAGACAAGAGTCTTAATCCTCTACACCATCTGCTTAATGGAAGCAATTTCAAAACTGCAGGGGTGCATTTTCAATGAATGTGAGTTTCAGTGCATTTTCAAGGACTAAGTTCATAGGTTCAAAGGAGATTTAAGGGCTAATGGCTTAAGGGCTTTTACAAGCCTAGTCAATATAATCTGATTTTACTGAATATATGGGCCCTAGGGGCAAGAGGATGGCAGGGATTTGTGCCTGTGAATTGAGTATCTTATTAACTGCCCCTGTCCATAAGGGACATAGGCACTTCCCCAGATGTGAGTTTGCGATTTCCCATACATTGATCCAAAATGTATTTGATGAGGGGCAGGGAAGGGCTATGCTTAATGTGAATAGGAAACCTGTTTCAAGGAAGGGGCAAGCTCTGAGACACATATCTGTTTCTCCAGCATGTTTTGTTTGAGTCTCTGATTAAGTTTAGATCCCTAGATCAGGTGACTCTCATGCTGTTTGACTTGTAGATGTGTAGCAGCTCCATTGGGGTTGGATTTGTGAGTGCCTTGTAGGTCAGGCATAGGTCTCCCCTTAATAGTTGGTAAGAGACAGAGGAAAGGGATCGGGCTTTTAGTCTAGTCACATAGTTCATGTTGTTTACACCTTGTATTTTCTTACTAAGGAACTTCTGAGGTCACTCCAGCAACTGTAAGTTCCTAGACAAGTACATGTCAAATGGTGCATTGTACTTAATTATTGGGCTAATGAGGGCTAAGTACAGCTGGACTATGCATTTTCAATGAATGTGAGCTTCAAGGGAAGAAATATTTACTGTTGCTCATGCTTAGTCCATTTTCAATTTGCAGCTGTTTTGTTTACCAAATGGCAATCAGTGTTTGTGCTACAGAATTTCAAAGTAGTTTTCATAGCACAATAGGTATACTTGCCCTGAGTGCAGAAGGGACTGGATTCTACTCCTACCCCATGTAGACGGACAGCCAGTACTACAGTGCTCTTTAAGGGAAGTAGAGGGGGAGTGTTTTACTCCTGAATGTGTTGCCCTTCGGATGAGTGGCTAAACTGATGAACAATCTCTTAGCATTAATGATAGGTGGTGTGAGTTCTTTTTCATTCACCTGAGCTATCAACAAGAGTAGAGGGAAGTTCCCCAATGCCTGGTCAAATTTTCCCTAGTGCTATAAATGCCACCAAGGGTCTCCCTGAAAAGTTGCTACTAGCCTAGTAGGAATAACATGGTTAAAATGGATATTTAAATTAAAGTTTTAAATGAAATCCATATCTCTGCCTTCATTTCAAAAGTAAAGAAGAAAACAGTATGCTCTCTGTTTATGGTAATGGGGAAGGGGACGAGACAGGTAACAGAATGTCTGTTGTGTATTGGGGGGCTGATCCAGTCTGCTGCCTAGGGCTCCATTTGACCATGATCCAGATCTGACTATAACAGGCACAGAGAACCAAAATGTAAGAAGCTATCAAAGTCAAGTTATACAAGGGGCATTATGAACCAAAGGTGAGCAACTCTCATGGCCTGATAATGCAAGCATCATTCTGAAATAAAGATAAACAGGTCTAACACACAAGTAATGTAAAAGTTACAGTGAAAACAAGTAAACAAAAGCAATGTCTACAGAGCATAAGTGAATTACCATGAACTGAAGAAGAAGGTTGGGTAGATTAGCAATGTAAAGTTTAACACTAATGAAAGATTACTGTTCTGACATCATAACGTAAAAGTGTGCTATGATAAAAAAGGTTGAGACTCGTATATTCGCATGTCAGAAAAGTTATTATGAACCAAAGATAGTGGATATGAATGCCTTGGAAATGCAGCAAAATTAAATAACCAGGTCTAACACCCAGCTAATGACAAAGGTATCATGGAAAAACGTTGAACAGAGGGTGATGTCCTGACAATGTAAATGGTTGTATGACTAATAACTGAATATATGTAATATTTAAATAATGCAAGGGTTACCATGTACTGATGGAGACAGCTTGGCTATATTTGTAATGTACAGCATATGATAAATAAAATGCTAGGGTGCTGATACCCTTAAAATCTAAAGGGTAAAGTGAACACGGTTAGTGTTGCCATTGTTAAAAGACAGTGATGCCATTGTCTAATTGATATTAGCACTATAAATTTTAACAGCTGAGATTCTACAAAGAAACATCAACTTGTGAAATAAAATTAAGCATAATGCAAGAACGAGTCCCAGGATGAAGTCAATAGAAAAAAAAATTGACTTTATTATGTGATCCTTCTTTCCACATTTTAAATTTTATTTTAATGTAAGAAGTAGAAAAGAAATGGTACTATTAGCTGTGGATAAGTGCACAGACACTATGGAAATGTGTGGAATACCAATAGACCTGGTATATTCATCAAGCCTCTTGTCTCAGCAGTTTTGAAATGAACTCTTACTTATTGTAATAGTTTTAGGAGTAACTCCCTGACAAACTCTACATCTGTCAATGTTGTATTCTGATTTTAATCAAAATGTACAGATGATATGGAAATCTTTATGTAGAGTTTGTCAGCAACAAGACCATTAGCCTTTCATAGGGGTTGACATGCCCTAATGTATACCTAGATGTCTGACTAAGCTACAGTCACAGGGTATTAACATCTCTATCTACCAAATACAGTGGAACAATGACTTTAGCATTCATTAGACCTACCATTGAGTACAATGCCCCCTCTGGTATGTACCTAACCAAGCATATCCAACAATTGGAATGTCCACAGAGGTTCCTCACTAAAAGAATTCAGGGAGTATGGAATATGTTCTATGCAGTCCACCTCAAGACCCTCCCCCTGTATTTTATCTCCTACAGGCTTTTACAGCAAGGTCTTTGAGTTAGTATAGTATCCAAAGGTAGTTTGGATGCCATTATGCTAGTAGCAATGGTGTAAGAGAAGGAACCAGATGTCAAGACTGCTACTTCTGGAGTTGCATGGTGGAATGGTATGAAAATACATTTCAGGGTTAAATTTACTGGGGATCAGGCAGATGTGCTTCAAATATGGATTATTCAGAGCTGTACACTGTAGCTGAGGAGATGGGGACCTCAGTGAGTTAGGGATGCAGCACTGTGGAGGTTGAGCTTTTAGTGACAACTATGAAAAAAAGCTCTGAGAGCAGACAATAAGAGCTGCTTATACAGCAGTCTTACATTAAGGCATTTACACTTCAGTCAGAAGCAGTGTGATCACCACAATAAAGAAAAGTGCAATAACTTATATAAAAGTAAGAGAGATAATCTCACAGACAAGAATGTAATAGGGGGATAACACAGTACTGCCATTACTGTTTATAATTAGGGATGTTGGAGCACTGATTGGTTCAGATACAAAACCTTTTTTGAGAAACAGCACTTAAATCATTTGCTTTGGTAGAAAAAATGCAGAACGAAAGTTTCTGATCACTGAGGAATAAATGTACTCTTGAATCTAGATTTACAGAGAGACAGAGAGAGAGAAAATAGTTAATTATGTAGTTTAGACTGCTGATGTAAATGAACTTGAGATAAAAACTTTATTTGCTGAACAATGTCAAATAGTATATGAAGTAAAATGATAAATAAAAGTATGGACTGAGGTTTGAGCAATTGGAATGTGCATATTGGTATATGAAGTAAAATGATAAATAAAAGTATGGACTGAGGTTTGAGCAATTGGAATGTGCATATTGGTATATGAAGTAAAATGATAAATAAAAGTATGGACTGAGGTTTGAGCAATTGGAATGTGCATATTGGTATATGAAGTAAAATGATAAATAAAAGTATGGACTGAGGTTTGAGCAATTGGAATGTGCATATTGGTAAAGCATGCCAAGTCGCAGCACCCACCTGCTGCAAATATTTTGAATGCAGAAAAGCCAGTGAGAAATGCTGGGGATACCAAAATCATGTTTTGTTTTCTTTTGGTGATAAGTTTGTATTTAATTTATAATTGTCCTAAACACAGATATGCTCATTGTGGAGAATATGGACCTTCAGCCAAAGACTGTACATTTTCACTATGTGAATTGTTGTGCTGAAGGACATTTAAATTTGATCGTCCATTATTGGAAGAAAATAATACTGTTAAGAATTGAAAAGTAAAAGAAAATGTCTGTGTAGAAGAAAGCTTAATGGAAAATGAAGGATTTAATAATTATGGAAAATGTATAGGGACGGTATGGTACATGTTGAAAATGAAAATACACAAAATGTAGAAATTAAATAGAATAATACAGATCAGTAGATTACATGAAGAAAGTCATATAGATAGTGTAACAAGTACATTTTGATAAGTAAAAAGAATATATTTGATCATAGGTTTCTATGATCCTATGAATATATTTGATGCACTCATTTAAGATCACAGCATCATAGGATCATAGGACGTTACTAGGCTATTGGCCCTGAGGTCCTTACAAGTCTAGTCAAGAATTTAGCCCATGTTCCAGCAAGTCAGAACCCTATGCCAATGTCCAGCAGGGACATAAGTGGAATCGCAGGGGTGTATTTTCTGTTTTCCATCCAGTTATCCAGGTTGCACTTAAAAAGGTTTAATGAGATACTCTGCTTTACATGGAGAGGGAGTCTATTCCACAAAAGGGGAAGTCTCTGGGACACAAATCTGCCCTGCCAACAAGTCCTAGTGATGTCACCAGGTTGAGGTCTCGCATGTGGGTTACTCGAGTGGAGCTTGACTTGTGGATATGCAGCAGTCCATCAAGGCGGGTTCTGAAATTGCTTTGTATGCCAGACAGAGATCACCCCTGAGGAGTCTGTAGGAGACTGTGTAGGGGGACAGGGCTTTTAGCCTATCTGTACAGGGTAGATATTTGAGGCCCTGGATTCTCTGGGTGAGGAATCTCTGTGGTCTTTCCAGCTGCAGCATGTGCTTTGTGAGTTACATGCTGAGAGGGGCATTGTATTCAATAATCAGTCTTATAAGGGAAGAATACAGGGGTGTTATGCCCATGTTGTCCCTGGATGAGATACCCTTACTAATGAGGTGGGCCATGTAGAAAGCTTTCTGTACAATGGGGGCAATATGGTGGTCAAAAGTCAGTTTGCTATCAACCTGGGTTCCAAAATCCCTCACGCCTGATTGCGTGCTTAGTGCTTTATTATCAATGTGCTAATTTCTGGGGACGTCATGCCCCCCTTCTTACAACCATCTGGTAAGTGTTTTCTTTTTCTCTTTTTTTTTCTAATGTATTTGAAGTTTTACAACTTCAAACATATGGGTTTGACCATATGGCGTTTGAAGTTGTAAAACTTCGATAACATAACATAGACCCATATATATATATATATATATATATATATATATATATATATATATATATATATATATATATGTGTGTGTGTGTGTGTGTGTATACAGTTATACATATACATATACATAACACACACACACACACACACACACACACACACACACACACACACACACAAACACACACACAAACATATATATATATATATATATTTGTATTTACTCTATATACGTGTGTGTGTGTGTGTGTGTGTGTGTGTGTGTGTGTGTGTGTGGATGTGTATACGTGTGTGTCCAGCTAGTTTCTTGCACTTCTATTCACTTCCACCTCATAGCATCACTGTGTTACTGCCTGCTGTTGGAATATAAAAACTGTGCCATTATAAAGCTTAAAAGAGCTTGTATGTCTGTTTCTTGCATCTGCCTTCCCCCACCTCATATAATCCCTTCCTCTGTTAATCTTATTCACCAAATTTCCAGTAGATTCTTTTTAAATACTAAACTCCTTTAAACTAGCCACATAAGCACATCTTGTACTCACTGGCTCAATTAATTTTTATTGATATTTTTGAGATAAAAATTTTAAAGGACCTAATGAAAAACAGTGCTAAAGAAGAAATGCTTTCAACTTAGAATACATGGTTTTCCTTAGAAGCTGTTTATAGAACTATTGATTCCAAATGGGACACTTTTTTCTACTTGCTAACATTTATGAAACCTGACAGATGTCTTTAATTCACAAAAAGAGTTAAGGGACATTTCTAATAGTTCTGATGTCATTTACAGTTCTATTAAAAGCAGAGTTACCTGGCTCAAGACAAATATATGAGTTATGCAGCATAAATTGCAGCACAGTCCCAAAACAATTCATACATCAATGAATGTATGAATACGAAAATGTTGAAGTGTATCGTCCTCACCAAGAGGGTATACGACAGTAATTTCTTTTACAGGAATTATAGCTCTTCAAAACTTTCTTCATTGAGTAACATTCACTGCACATTGGATAAAATGGCATTAACCAGAAGAAAGTAATAAAGTAGTGTTTTAAGTGAAGTAAAGAGTATTGAAAAACTTATGGAGGTATCTGTGACCCCTGCATCTCTCTATGTAGTATAAGTAATATGTCACTGCATGTTTGTAGAAAAGGGAAAGCCCGTAATTCGTTACCACTTCTAAGGCTCTGAAAAACTCACACACACACACACACACACACACACACACACACACACACACACACACACACACACACACACACACACACACACACACACACACCTAAATTGAAACATAGATACAAGTGGAACAGTACTCCATTGAGGAAACTCTAAAGCACCACCACAAAGACAAGTCAAACAGCTACAGGCCTGGCCACATGTGTATGCTCTGGCTATAGTGGCGTGGCTGCCATGAACTGAAGATGAAGTGGACAAATCCCCTCTTAAAATGAGGAGTAGATATGGTTCTGTAAGGAGTACCGTAAAACTTGACCTTTACTAATTTTAGGTGTACCAAAAACTTTCTGAAGGTCTTGCTGCATAAGGTATACCATGAATCATCAGATTTCCTAATAAAGCCTTAATAATGCAAAAAAAAAAATGAACTGATAGCAAGCATGTCTTTTGTTTAAAGTAAAAGTAGGAGCAGCTTAAAACTAAAATAAGAGCTCTGATTTTTTTTTTTGTGCAAGCTGCACAGATCTTAAGGTAGATCAGGTCTTGGTATAATTCCTCACACACCACTGTACAACTTATTTCTAAGCTGTCATGCTTGTTTTTTTCCTTTTTCTTATCTATTCACTCCTGTCACACATGCCCATCTCCTTTACTAGTGGTCAGGTCACAATTTCGCTGTGTTTTTCCAAGTAGATACCACTGAACCAATGTACATGTTTAATTATTCATACTAATTGCTGTATCTCACCAAGGTAAACTACAATGTATGCATTTTTTTGTTATTTATGTGGTTAACTTGCTAGTTGTTATGCATTATATTTCAATTTACAAATATAAAATCCAAGAAAACGCTCAGCAAACGGGTACCTCTTCAAAAATATTTATTGCTGATAATCCAAGTCACATGGAAAGCAAGCAAAAAACTCTAAATGAGGATTAAGCCACCATAAGCGCTTTCGTCCCCAAAAGTACACATTAACATGGAACTTCATCAGATGGCAGAAAAAAACCCATCATATCCTTTAAATACATTTATGTCACATCACTTCCCCCCAGAAGGACAAATAAAGTAGATATTAACCACAACTCATACATTATTTTAAAAGTCAGCAATTATAAATAATTAAACCATAAGAAATATATGTGTATATGTATGCATCCCATAAAACAACATGTTTTTTAAAATGTATATGTTAAAAAGTATAATAGAAAATAAAAAATAAAATATTAATAAAAAGTACATCCTACAAGCAACATATATATCACTACCATTTAAAACAGCTTAAACAGCTCTGTGCCTTGCATTTGCTCAAATAAAACTAGCAAACCCAACAGGGGAAAACCAGAACAGAAAACCTATGTTAGTGCTTTTAGCTTTAATAAGCTAGAAATGGAAACACTGTCGTTAAGACCCGGCCAGCAAGTAGCATTCAAATGGAGCTGCCACACTAGCTCCCCTTTTTCTAATAAGTACTGCCAGGCCCCCTCTCTTTCAGAACAAGGTATTATATCCAAAATAAAGAATTCAAATGTGTGGTCTGGGTGTTGTATAATATGCCTACCAAGGGCGTTAAATTCAAATTCATCCCTGATGTTCCTTACATGCTCACTTATTCTGACTTTAAGTTTTCATTCGGTTTTTCCTATATAGAAACAAGGGCATGCATTGCAAATTGCACCATACACAACCCACTCAGTATCACATGACCCCTTAAATCACAGCCTTAGTTTAATATTATTGATTTTAACTTCATTGCTTTCAAAGATAAAGGAACAAAATTTGCATCTCACACATTTATGGGTGAAACCAAATCCTGTGCTGTTCACATTACACTCCAATATATTCTTTAGATTTCGACCTCTCTTATACACACAAATGGGTTTAGCACCATTGGAACCCCTAATGGCACTATCACTCATTAGAAGTTCCCAGTTTTTAGTCAAAATGTTAAGAACATTTTTAGAGTCATAAGCAAAGGTGGTAAGAAAACACACTTTTGATAAACCCTGATTACAGGCCATATTAAAATTACAAATACCTTCTGTGGATGTAGCAGTATGAACCCCACCTATAACACCCTGATGTGGTGTACGAGTTTCAAGGTTTGATGAAGGAGTACTCGTCTGTGGATCTAAGATAGGCCGAAAGTGGACATTCCTTCTCTTTTCAACTACTTCACCCATGATGTTTTCAGTGAGTTCCCTGGGGTAACCCATCTTACAAAACATGCGTTTTAAGTTATTACATTCAATGAAAAAGTCATCCCATAGGCTCACTATTCTGGCTGCTCTAACAAAGTGGCCCTTTACCACCCCTCGTTTTTTGGAAAAGAAGTTGCAGCTCGTGAAGTGGAGAAAACTATTACAATAGGTCTCCTTTCGGTGTATTACAGCCACAAATCTATTAAGTACACAATCTTTTTTCAGCAAAGCAAAGCATCCAAATATGCTATTCTAGTCTCTTCAATGGTGTGTGTAAATTGTAAAAAGGAGGTGGTAACATTTATATATCCAAAAATGGATTAATCAGGTCCTTGGGCCCCTTCCATAAAATAAAAATTTTGTCAACGAAGCGGGTGTACATGTGGCAGTGTGGAAAGAAGGTGGACTGTGTCAAAAACCTCCTTTCCCATTCTAACATAACAATGTTAGCATATAACCCGCCACATGCCACACCCATGGCCAACCCTTGAGCTTGTAGATAGTATTTCTTATCAAACAGAACAAAATTATTATGCAGCACCAAGTCCAATAAATGTACCAACATTATATACCTATCATGTGGTAGACCAACTGAAAAGATATTCAAAAAAACATTCTGTACCTATATCATGTGGAATTACACTATAAAGATCCTTCACATTGATTGTAATCAAAACATAGGATTTATCAAACTTGATTTAATTTATCTTCCTCAAAAAATCCCAGGAGTCTTTACACAGCAGGGGTTCCCTTTTAAGTAACTCTTTTAGTTCAATATCTAGGAACCTTGCCATAGGGTGTGTAATGGAAGCCCTCGCATCCACAATAAGGTGCACAGGGGGCTGCCATAAATTTTTATGCATCTTGGGAATCCCAAAGATGACTGATGTAACAGGAAATCAGTAGACAAAAAATGTAATTCGTCTACAGAAATAAAACAAAATATAAAATAAAACAAATATCGTTGCATCCTACTCCTACAAGCTTACTTTCATCTGCATTGGATGATATGGGCACTAACTCGAGTGGAGCTTTGCACGCTTGTCAAAATAACAAGAACACTCATCCTATGGTTAAAGCAAACCAGGTCAGTGATTTAAATGGAGCAAATGCTGGTTCTAGTAAAGATTCCTGTGTTAATGCACATATAAATATGCATAAAGACATTTCTTTAACTGACTGGCTCAATAGTGGCATGTGTCTTGATTCTTTTAACAGTAGTTTTACACCTAACCAGTCCATTTCTAATGGTTTAAATGAGTTGGACAGGGTGTTATTCAAGATTAAGTGCTTGCAAATGGATAACTGTTACTTTAGGGAATGTATAAACAAAAAAATTGTCCCTAAAGGTTTAAGGATGTGGCGCTATCCAAATGGCCTTGTTGCTAACTCTCCCTTTCATAGGGATTTAGTTAAACTGTTTGACCATTTTGGTACAGTATACATGGACATGGTCATTAAATATAATGATATGCAGCTTGACAGCTTGTGTCATGAAGCAAAGGATTTGGAAAGGAAAATAACACAAGACATATCATTCCCTGTTAACCAGTTTGATTATACCCATATTTTTGTACCATAGAGGAAAAAATGGAGGTAATAAAGAAAAGGAAAACTAAAAAGATTTTAAGAGATGTGGATGAATATGGAGCAGACAATCCCTACCCACCCCCTCCCCATTCACTGGAGTGGTACCCTGGTAGACAATTTCACATTGTTGGGGTTGATTTTGGTGAACATGAGCAAGATGTTAATGGCTTGAATGACTCTTTTTTAGAGGAGGAAGAGTACCCTCCATTAAGGAGACTGGAGTGCATCCAGAACAAACGGATGGCCAATGTCAACAATTCGGTCCAACCACAGGGGCCAAGTTACAGGAACAATTACCCCCATCGGGGACGAGGGAATTACAAGAGGTCCTGGAGGGGGGGGGGGATTTAATACCTTCTGGTTTGGCATTTTCTGAGTCTGATATTTTTGATTGTAGTATACCTTCTACCACTGTATCTATGATTAATGTCTTTCACTTGCCTCCCTTGTGAGTGGCAATAGCACACAGGACCTTAAAGTTTATAATTTTACAGAATTGCAGTTAGAAGTGCATCTGTGTGAGTTCTTGGCGAAAGCTTTTTCTTTTATACCTTCTAAATCAGTCAATGTAGTCGATAGTATTATGGACCTCAAACAGTATGTAAGAAAACTGAATTTGCATTTACTCTTTCAGGGTGTTGAGGAGATTATCCCCCCAATAAAAGTCTCTAGTACTTACAATCCCCCTTTACACCCCTTGTTGGAGATTTTTGAAAATGTTTGTGAAATTGACATCAGAGCGTACTGCACCCAGAAATGTGGCTTGACCTCAATGATTAAGAATAATTTAAGTGAGGAAGAAGGTTTTGAGTTATCACTACTTGCTAACAACATAAGCATAAGGGCTATGAAACCCGACAAGGGGGGCGGTGTTGTATTAATGCATCAGAGTGACTATATTAGAAAAATGTATGAAGTCATTGACACCCCTACATATATAAAAAGCTCCTTAAATTAGTTGAATGGGGCTTGCAGAAAAATTAGGGGGAACTTGGAAGACCTATTTATAGAAAGACTTATTTCTGTAGACGAATTTCATTTTTTTGTCTACTTATTTTCCTGTTACACCAGTCATCTTTGGGATTCCCAAGATGCATAAAAATTTATGCAAACCCCCTATGTGCCCTATTGTGGATGCAAGGGCTTCCATTACACACCCTAAGGTAAAGTTCCTAGATATTGAACTAAAAGAGTTACTTAAAAGGGAACCCCTGCTTTGTAAAGACTCCTGGGATTTTTTGAGGAAGATAAATGAAATCAAGTTTGATAAATTCTATGTTTTGATTACAATCGATGTGAAGGACCTTTATAGTGTAATTCCACATGATATAGTTACAGAATGTTTTTTGAATATTTTTTTTCAGTTGGTCTACCACATGATAGGTGTATAATGGTGGTACATTTATTGGACTTGGTGCTGCATAATAATTTTCTTCTGTTTGATAAGAAATACTATCTAAAAGCTCAAGGGGTGGCAATGGGTGCGGCATGTGGCGGGTTATATGTTAACATTATTATGTTAGAATGGGAAAAGAGGTTTTTGACACAGTCCACCTTCTTTCCACACTGCCACATGTACACCCACTTCCTTGACAACATTTTTATTTTATGGAAGGGGTCCAAGGACCTGATTAATCCATTTTTGGATTATATAAATGTTACCACCTCCTTTTTACAATTTACACACACCACTGAAGAGACTAGTATAGCATATTTGGATGTTTTGCTGAAAAACAAATTATGTACTTAATAGATTTATGGCTGTAATACACCGAAAGGAGACCTACTCTAACAGTCTTCTCCACTTCATGAGCTGCCATCCTTTTTCCCAAAAACGAGCGGTGGCAAAGGGCCAATTTGTTAGAGCAGCCAGAATGGTGAGACTATGGGATGACTTTTTAATTGAATGTAATAACTTAAAATGCATGTTTTGTAAGAAGGGTTACCCCAGGGAACTCACTGAAAACATCATGGATGAAATAGCTGAAAAGAGAAGGAATGCCCACTTTCGGCCTATCTTAGATCCACAGACCAATACTCCTTTATCAAACCTTGAAACTCTTACACCACATCAGAGTGTTATAGGTGGGGTTTATACTGCTACATCCACAGAAGCTATTTGCAATTTTAATATGGCCTGTAATCAGGGTTTATCAAAAGTGTGTTTTCTTACCACCTTTGCTTGTGACTCTAAAAATGTTCTTAACATTTTGACTAAAAACTGGGAACTTCTAATGAGTGATAGTGCCATTAGGGGGTTCCATTGGTGCTAAACCCATTTGTGTGTATAAGACTGGTCAAAATCTAAAGAATATATTGGAGTGTAATGTGAATAGTACAGTATTTGGTTTCACTCATAAATGTGGGAGATGCAAATTTTGTTCCTTTATTTTTGAGAGCAATGAAGTTAAAATCAATAATATTAAACTAAGGTTGCGATTTAAGGGCTCATGTGATACTGAGTGGGTTGTGTAGTACTACTGAGTGGGTAGTGCAATACATGCCCTTGTTTCTATATAGGAAAAAACGAATGAAAACTTAAAGTCAGAATACGTGAGCATGTAAGGAACATCAGGGATACGTTTGAATTTAACACCCTTGCTAGGCATATTATACAACACCCAGACCACACATTTAAATTTGTTATTTTGGATATAATATCTTGTTCAGAAAGAGGGGGGGCCTGGAAATACTTATTAGAAAAAGTGGAGCTAGTGTGGCAGCTCCATTTGAATGCTACATGCTGGCCGGGTCTTAACGACAGTGTTTCCATTTCTAGCTTATTAAAGCTAAAAGCACTGCATAGATGACTAACATAGGTTTTCTGTTCTGGTTTTTCCTGTTGGGTTTGCTGGTTTTATTTGAGCAAATGCAAGGCACAGAGCTGTTTAAGCTGTTTTAAATGGTAGTGCTATATATGTTGCTTATAGGATGTACTTTTTGTTAATATTTTATTTTTTATTTTCTATTATACTATTTAACATATACTTTTTAAAAAAATGTTATTTTATAGGCTGCATACATATATACATATATTTCTTATGGTTTATTTCTAATTGCTGACTTTTAAAATAATGCATGAGTTGTGGTTACTATCTACTTTATTTCTCCTTCTGGGGGGAAGTGATGTGACATAAATGTATTTAAAGGATATGATGTCTTTTTCTGCCATCTGATGAAGTTCCATGTTAATGTGTACTTTTGGGGATGAAAGCTCTTATGGTGGCTTAATCCTCACTTGGAGTTTTTTGCTTGCTTTCCATGTGACTTGGATTATCTGCAATAAATATTTTTAAAGAGGTACCCGTTTGCTGAGCGTTTTCTTGAATTTTGTGGTTTTTGGACTTTGTTGTTTCATTTCCTAATTTACAAATATACAAAATGAAGATTTTTCTCCTTGTGTCTCCACTGAAAATGGGCTCTTGCTCAGATGGACTTTTTTGATTAAGAAACAATCAAATAAATAAATAATAGGTACATTAAAAATTTGCCTGATATTGAGTCTTTTTCCTTTAACTGTTATTGGCTTTGTTCATAAATCCTGTGCTAAAATGATGAGTATATGTTCACTCTGCATACCTCAGACCTGTACAGATTTTCTCAGAATGTCCAAATTTCTGCCTCATATTTTTGGTCTGTTCCTCATAAAAATTGTGTTTTTTGACAAATCACTGAGATGATCCAGGAATTAAAGTCACTAAATAATGATATGTTTTTGAGTTTAAGACTTCATATCCTTCAGAAAATTCATTCTAACACAAATCCTGTTATTTTAGCAACTTTCTAAGATTATAAGAGCAATATTTAAAATGTATCCCTATTTTTGTGCATTTGTCCCCCTAATATGTCAGGTTTTGTTCAGATTTCTTGCACTAAGAGGTTGAGAGGTATGTCCCTCTGTCACCATTCAACCCTCCTCACCCTGTTTTAGACCTATATATTCTTCCCTCTTTCACAAAAGTTTTGGAAAAACATGCATCAGACTTTGGAGTATTTTATCATATGTGGTACGATTTCTAAACCTGCCTTTGTCTTTCAGTTAGCACAAAGGATTAAAGCTTTGAGTTGTTAACAAGCTGCTTCCTTTAATCATGGGTATAGAGTTTGATTCCTTCCACCTCCATTTGCCTGCTGTGTGACCCTGATTAAGTCACTCAGGTTGCCCCTGAAGGGGGACAGTTGTGTCCAGTGAGTTTATCTGTAACAAATGTATAAGATTAATCCTGAGTATGGGTTCATTTAAGGAATGGGAATCATGGCATCCCTTTAGCATTTGCCAGACAGCATATATTGGACAATATGGACAAAAGCTGCATAAATGGGCCTAGCTTCAATGTCCTCACCAAGCTCTTTGACCTTGTAGAACATGTCTTAGTCCAGTATGTCTTACCAAAGTCTGGTTTTGCATCATGTCCACCAAAAAGGATGACGCGGTATCTACCCCAGATATGGCTCAAAGTAATAAATAGAAATTTTACATCTCAGTCCTCTGCCATGGTGTCCCTCAAGTCTCAGTCTTGAAAGTTCTTTTTAATAATTGCTGTATTAACTTGATACTAGCATGGAATGCTGGTGTTCATGGGATCAAATACCAAATGACAGCTAATAATGTCTTTTCACTTTCATGCTTAATGTTGCATTCTAGTGCCTTTCTGTTTACTTGGCTGTTTTCCCTCATTTTTTGTGGCCACCCCACCCCCACAAATACAATAACAGCCACTTTTCCTTGTCTGTTACAATCCCTCCGTGACCCACCATAAAAGTTGAAATGCTAACCTACCTAGAGTCACTGACCTGTGGCTCATACTACTAAACTGTCCCTGATTTTGACTCAAATTTTAGCTCTGTCCTTCTTAATCCCGCCTAAAATTGATGACTTTTTAAGAAAATGTAGTGAATTACACTTAATACATTATTAATTCACATTCTCTTATCCTGTCATTGTCAAAAGTTAATAGTGTTAATATTTTAAAAGTTTCAGAGTAACTCTGGTTTCAGAGTTACTTGTCTGACCGCCAACAATCCATTGTATGGCAGAATGACATATCTCCCCAACTACCTGTCTCCATAGGGGTTCCCCAAGGATCCATCCTTGGACCCCTACTCTTCTCTGTTTACACCAGTAATCTAGCCTCTGCCACCAAACATGGCACACTCATACAATACGCAGATGACTCGACCATCATCTGCTCAGCCCAGTCCATACCAAAACTGCAAAAGGTCACACAGGAAGCCTTTTCCTCTGTTGAAACATGGTTATCCGATGCCTGATTAATACTCAACCCAAACAAAACTAAACTACTCATCTTCCAACCCAACAAACATACTCAAAACAACTCTCACTTTAACATCATGGCAAAAGACAACACGACTATATACCCAACTGAACACACCAAATTGCTAGGAGTGGAAATAGACAATAAACTAAAATTTGACATTCACATATCCATGACTATAAAAAAAGTCCACAAAAAACTAGGAGCGTTATACAGAAATAAGCAATTTCTCACCAAAGCAGCAAAGATTTCAATAGCAAATTCCCACCTTATCTCCACCCTACTTTATGCCTCTCCAATATATACCAACCTAAGGCAATGTGATCTAAACAAGCTAGAGACCTGCTACAACAAAATCACCAAATTCACCACAGGGGCATCCTACCGTAGTCACCACTGTCTCTCACTTGCTGAACTGGGCTGGCTTGAACTCCCTCACCTCCTTTAGTGGTATCAATTCTCACTCGCCCACAAACTAGTAAACCATCCACTAAATGTTCCATCCCTCCAGAATCTACTCCAACCTTATCGCACCACCAGACCACTAAGATCCAGCAGCAAAAATCACTTGCAGATCACTAAAGCCAATAACTATGCTGGTGAAGCACTATTCTCTTGCGCCATAGCCAAATTATGGAACTCACTCCCACCCACAATTACCTCCATACCATCATGCACCCAATTCAAAACTTTACTAAAAGCGCAACTAAAAACATGCTGGCTATGCCCTTGCAACTCCCACTCTAATATCATCCACCCCATCCAACCACTACCTTTCTTTCCACTCCACTAACTACCTTGATTACAGCAAGCTCAGATGCTCATAAGCCAGTACTTATTATACAGCACGAACTTCTTCTTGTAACATTTGTTAATGTCTGGTATGCACTTCACAGATAAAGATTCTAGTTGTCTACTGATGTACTATGTTCTTCATCTGTAAATATGTTGTAAGTAATGGCTATGTAAATTGTTATTCACTATGTAATCCAATGTATATACTGTCTGTTTATTTTAACTGTGGAGCTTTTCTCCCCGGGCCTCTGCTGAAAATGGACCTACGTCCAGTCGGACATTCCCGGTCAACAAATTTAAATAAATAAATAAATAAATAAATAAAAAGTGTCCCTGATTGTCCCCGATTACTTCTGGATTTGACTCTAATTCTTTTGCTGTAGCTTAGAGTCATGACACTAAGAGAAATGAGACTTGCTACAGGTTCTGAAGTCACACATCTCTAATTTTAGCATTATTTGATGGGACCTCTTCTCTGTCTGTTTTTCTTGCAGCTTGAAATTTTCTTTGCCCTTCCACCCTTTCCCTGTTGTGGTTTTAAAGGATGTGTCTCCAACTTCCTCACCTTATAGTAATCTGACTTCCAAAGTTCCTCCCTCCCTTCTTTCATTGTTTTTGTCAGTTGTATAAGCTAGTTCAGTGCTCTTCCCACCCATTGTTTTCCACACATCCATAATATCTAGTTCCCACCTAGCCAAGTCATGCTCAGTTTCCTCACAATACATTGAGAGGGCCTTGAATTAATTCTGCTCAATCCTTGGCAGATAAGAGATGAAATCTGTTTTACTGTTTTACACTTCAGTTAATTTTATTTGAGTGCTACTGCTATATTTTGCTTTATTTACTGATTTTGCACTTTAGATCATTTTTAAGGTAATTAGTATTGTACTGTTTACTGATTGCTAAGATCTGCACTTTGAGAAGTCTACCAGGCAGTATTACTTTGTAATTTTCTACTTTGTATTTGTTGCATTCCTGCACTTTTGGCACAACAACACTGCCCTTTATCTTGGTTGTGCAAATAAAAACTAGTTTGAGTAGGGACAAGTAGCTCCTCATGTGCTTAGGAGTGGATACTCTAATTACTACTCTGCAGTCCAGCAACAACTTACTGACCACCCAAATAGGGCCAGATACCATGGTCATCAATTTTCATACTATCTCTGCAGCCAGGTTGGTGGATATGGGTGTCATGAGGCAATGTAACAGTTGGCTTATGATTACTAACAAACAGCTTATTCTCAAAAAACAGATAAGGTATGTGAGAGAAGTATTTACACAATGTCACTAGAGGCAAAGTTCTCAAATACAAGCACACATAATACCAACCAGGTTGTCAGAAATGCACACACTACACCTACCACAAGCAACATGGATCACACCCACAGATTCACATATGCTGAGACTCTTAAATGTAATCTTCCTAACCCCTAAAGACTTCATATTTTTGATCTGCAACAGATATCCCTGGTAGCCCCAAAAGCACTCCAGCAAAGCAACACTCCCCTACAACACATAAAGCCTCACCACATGGAGCCTCACCTCCAAAGTCCATAAGGCCAGCCACCACACAACCAATGTTTTAGTCATTGGAGACCCCATTGTGAGACATACTGATGTCCCACTCACCAGACTGAATATGAGTCACTGTCAGTGGTCTATTGGGGCCAAGATCCACTGGATCATTCATGCACTCAGGTCATTGAGCAACATGTATCAATAAGATTCGGTCATAGTCCATGTGGGTATAAATGATCTGAGACTTACCTCCCTGGACTATATGAAGACAGACATGATGGAGCTTTCAGACTGTGTGTCCCAGCCTTGTATGTGCCAGCCATTGAGCAGCATTGTACCTTCAGCAAGGGCAGTGACACAACATGAATAGAAGATGATTGAGTTTAATGATTGGCTTAGCCTCTGCTGTTATTCAAAGGGGGTGAAATATTTGCCAGAATGGCAAAATATGGTTGACAAACTATGTTGCCTTAACAAGGATGGTCTGCATCATACCTCTCAAACTGGAAACATCAAATATCTGGACAAAGGCTGATGAAAAATAGGTACAAATCTGTAAGCTGATTAACATAAAATGTGCATACATAATTATGCAACCTGACCCACTCCAATGGAACTGTGGGATACCAACTTTCAAAAGCAAACTAAAGAACAGACAACCAAAATATGGCCCCGGCCCAGACCCTGTAGAAAATGGTACACATTTTGTTTAAATATATAGCAATGACATTCACTGGGAAGGGAGAAAATGAACCTTAGGATTTTGTTTTTGGTGACTTGCAGTATGTGGGTTTTCTAGTAAAAGTAGGGCATTTAATGATAGGCAATATTCTAATCTTAGCAAAAGAATATTATAGTTTGCTAGGATCTCCTGAAGTCATTCTCCATGGCCTACTGATCAGTGGCATAGCTTGAGTTTGTGCCGCCCGGGGCCGTCTTTGAGTTTGCTGCCTTCCCCTCACAAAATCATGGTAAAATGGGCCCCATACACATCCCTCCCCCTGCAGCCACTCCAATGTACCATTACTTGACTATTTCTTCCCATTTACCATAAACACTGTAATGTGTGTACAGCTTTACTTCTACAATGATTATATGGATTTCATTCAAAATTTTTATTTTACATTTTCTACACAAACACTAACAGACATCTGCTAAACAAAGCAATACTGTCTCACAAGGAAAATAGACTTAGCATTAAAAATTCTCTGCCCTTGAAACTCACATTCATTAAAACAGCATTGAAACCCATATTCAAAGAAAATGCATCTGGCCAGTGGCGGATAAAGATTACATTTCGGCTGTTTTCAAATCATAGGCCACTTGCATATGAAACATGCATGTGTTATTTGATACACCTTCCTGGTTGTATTAAATTACATTCCCTGTATAATACAGCACACTTGTTAGAGCTTGTTTTAAATTTATTGTTTTGAACATTTTTCCAGTAAGCAATGAAGCAAAATGCGTGAACTAATAATGACAAAACTGCCCAGTTCAAAACATTTCCATCATAAAAGTCTACTCAGACTTCTACAGTCCACCATTATCAGTAAATATGCACAATCTCTGCAGAAGTAAAAGTCATCTACCTAAGTCCACATTATCTTATCTTATATTATCTTATTATTATTATTATATATTATTATCTTATATTATATTACATTATATTACATTATTATATTATTATTAGAGATCTGTGAGATCTGTAACTATTGAAGAGGTTGCTGCTAGCAAACAACTTAATATTTCATTGTTTCATCTACAAATAAAGTGCCTGTTGACCCTGAGGAATAAATTGCCTATGTTACATTAAAAAATGATAAGCTAGTAATACTGCAATAGGGAATGGATGGCAAACTGATAACAGGATCATAGTTACTAGGTATCTCAGCCAAAGAGGACATTCTCAGGACTGCAGCATTCACTCCCTTTAAAAGCACTACACAGTACAGTATTAGCAATCCATCTACATAATGTGGGAGTAGAACCCATATCTTTCTGTATCAAAAGCAAGCATTCTACCTGTTGTGCTACTAACAATACAAACAGACCTGGCATAAGTCTTATGCAGATCGCCTAAAACTTTGATGCTATAGTCTGTCTCCTACAGATTGTTGAGGGGTGAGCTATCTCTTGCACATGTGCAAAACAAATAGCATCAGAGCTACTCGATCCAGGGAGTTAAGCCTTGCTTGCCACATAAATAGAACATGTTGGAGGGACCAGTATGTGTCTCAGACAATACCACTTCTGTGTAACAGGCTTCCCAGCCATGTGAAGCAGAGTTCTTCCCTGAATGTAGGCAAGCATAACCTGGACTAATGGATGGGAAAATGAAAATTCATCCCTTGTCTGTCACATATACCTCTAATGGATAGAGGCAACCTGTAAATGTTTGATCATGCATGCCCTAATTTATGCATACCTCTAAAAATGACCTCTAGGGCACCAAACTTATTGGATACATTTGGCATGCATGGCAAGGCTTAAGAAGGTCCTTATGGTTGTTAGCCTAGTATGCATCTATGAATGTATGATCCCTCAACCTGCTGATTTATGCTGATGACATAATCATTCAGAGGGCTTTCTTAGATGTTTGCAGTATAATGAATTGTAACAAGCAGATTTCATCACACTGACAAGGTTGTTCGAGAATATTTGCATTTGGTTGTAAATGATAACACTAATAAAAGCATAATTTTGTTACCCAGCAAAGATGAAACTATATTCCTTGCATTTGGTAACAAATGGTGAAGCTGGCCTCCTGCTTGAAAAGCTGCAGGAATTTTTGGTACCATTGGGCTACGTAGAGTCCAAGCTATTTAAGCTTCCTCATGTCCTGGAAGACAAAAGTAAAACTTCCAAGCAGCTACGTATATGCTACTTTACAGTTAAACACATTATCATTGTATCTCTTTCATGTCCCTAGCCACAACAATCTATAAAGGTCCATTACATAGTCCTTCAAGTCTACTAATGTGAATGCATTTTCAGTGGTGAGATCAACACTCAAAAAATCCCTCAGAGAAAAGTTCTTAATAAAGGTTTCCTCAGCTGCATGGAATTTACTTGTGCAATAACCAATGTGCTTCAGCTACAACCTGCTGGACCTCATGAGAAAGGAGTACAAATGTACATTCAAACTTCATTGGTCAAATGTGACTTGGCAACCGTTCAAGATCATTACAGGAACACAGGTAGAAGCTTGTGGTTTAACAACAGCAGACATTAAAATCTAGTGGTAGTGATTTGGGTCCTGCTAAAGTTGATTTCATTTATTTTTTTTTTTTTTTTTGCTGTCCTGGACATACGGATGAGATTAGACAGGAGGCCCCGTGGACTATGATGTTTGCAGATGATATTGTGATATGTAGTGAGAGTAGGGACCAGGTTGAGGAGACCCTGGAGAGGTGGAGATATGCTTTAGAGAGGAGAGGAATGAAGGTCAACAGGGCTAAAACAGAATATATATGTGTAAATGAGAGGGAGGGTAGAAGAATGGTGAGGATGCAGGGAGTAGAGTTGGTAAAGGTGGATGAGTTTAAGTACTTGGGATCAACAGTTCAGAGTAATGGTGAGTGTGGAAGAGAGGTGAAGAAGAGAGTACAGGCAGGGTGGAATGGGTGGAGAAGAGTATCAGGAGTGATTTGTGACAGATGGATACCAATAAGAGTGAAAGGGAAGGCCTACAAGAGGGTAGTGAGACCAGCTATGTTATATGGGTTAGAGACGGTCGCATTGATGAAAAGGCAGGAGTCAGAGCTGGATGTGGCAGAGTTAAAGATGTTAAGATTTGCACTGGGTATGACTAGGATGGACAGGATTAGGAATCAGTATATTAGAGGGTCAGCTCAGGTTGGACAGTTTGGAGACAAAGCAAGAGAGGAGAGATTGCGTTGGTTTGGACATGTGCTGAGGAGGGATGCTGGGTATATTGGGAAAAGGATGCTAAGGATGGATCTGCCAGGTAAGAGGAAAAGAGGAAGGCCTAAGATAAGGTTTATGGATGTGGTGAGAGAGGACATGCAGGCGGTTGGTGTGAAAGAGCATGATGCAGAGGACAGGAAGAAATGGAAACAGATGATCCGCTGTGGCGACCCCTAACGGGAACAGCCGAAAGAAGATGATGAAGATGATGATGCTGTCCTGGACATACGGACCCTGTTGATGAAATGATCATAGCAGACACTGCTGATTGAGATAATGTTGCTGCATTTATATATTTATTTCTCTGAAGAGCTTATTTTATTTGGTAGTGGTGACGTGTGGGCAAGATGTTCATTTCTTTATTGGTGGTGAGGTGCTTATTCCCAATATATTTATTCACATTCCTACTTGCCATTTACTTCTGTGTTCTTTGCTGTGCTCAGAGTTCCTGTAGTTGCTTTGTATGGGTGTTGAATCAGACATTTGACCTATTGAGCATGAGTACATGCTGTTTGGATTAAAATGTATCAGCCTAAAGTTAGGTTACAATTGACATGCTATGTGCACTGTTTTGTTACTATTGATAAGTAGCTGTATTCATTTATACTGTTTTTTTAAACATAAGCATATCTTTGTAAAAGGTAACCAAGAATGCAATACCTCTTTAAATTTCACCTCCAAAAGTATTCGAAGTGTTACACCTGTCACTAAAAGGCATACTGATTTGTTCAACAATGATATTATACATGAAAGTCTTTATACTATAGGACCCATGAAAGTATAAGTAAAATGCAACCTAATTTGATTTTTTTTGCGAAATGTCACAGCTAAATGGCTTGGTTCTTGGCTGAGAAGGCTCCTTGGACCTGTGAACTTGATAAATAAAGTTAAGTTAGTAAGTGAATAAATAAGTGAACAAAACAATGACTACATTTTAATTGTACTGCAGTTATACATTTATACTTTTTTGCACTCTTATGCAGCATTTAATGATATGAAAGACCCTGTAAACATAATTCATCCATTCTATTGTTACCTGGGAATTGTTGAATGTTAGAAGGACATTTATGAAAAATGGGAACGTAAGAACCAAATCTGATGATATATTTGTTGGTACTTAGTATTGTTGGTCAAGCAAAGCTTTTGGAACCCCTACTGAGACAATGATCTCTTCTTCCGACTTTCACTGGTCTTAGAAATGGTTATATTAAGTGTATAGTTTGGGGGTATGAGGGAGCACACCTTCCTCAATAGGGAAGTGAGTGAGTGAGTGAGTGAGTGAGTGAGTGAGTGAGTGAGTGAGTGAGTGAGTGAGTGAGTGACAGAGATGAAGGCTCCATGAAAAGAGGCACTTTTTATTTATTCCTGATCCAGCACTGCTTTTTAAGAAACCTCAGTGCTTAGGAATAGCTTTCAACAAAAGGGAATTCAAAACGTCTTGTTGTCAGCAATATAATGGCACTAAATCTGTTCAGACATCTCAAAGTACATAATCTGAGATGCAAGAATCTAATGCAGGTCGGCAAGCTACAAAAGCATATCCGAAAATCTGTAAGCCTGTTATTCATACAGCAAAGCTCATCAGCAGCTTTGTAAGTAAACTGACTGCATAACAGATCTACAATTGCATTGTTGTGTCACTGCAATATGTCCCCCTGATTTGATTCTTGGCTGGGCTCGCTTCTGTACACAGTATGCATGTCCTCTCTGTGTTTGTGTGGGTATCCTCCCACATTCTGCAGACATACACTAAGGTGAACTGTGCATTCTAAATTGGCCATAGGTGCATGTGTGTGGTGTGGAAGAACTACTGTGGCAGGGCTAGCTACTCAGTGATGTAAACCTTGGCTGTAGATATTTGTTACTGTTGAAGTGACACCCTGACCCCACATGCAAAAAAGGGGTTGTGGATGGATTCTTTAAAATCAATAAACAAAACTTTCTGTGAGGATTTAACTCTGAAATCCAAGATGCTTGTTTTGTGTTCTGATCTCTCAAATTCATTCTGAGATTAATTTCAGAAACACACTTTATAATCGTATTGCATTTGCCACTGTAAAATATTCTGATGCATCAAGCTATCTGCTGTATATTTCTAATGGAAAAAATGCTCATCTTACAAAAAAAAAAAAAAAACGTGCGACCATAGCATATATCAGTTTTGATCCTTGTTTGCACATATTTTCTACTGCTGACCTCCTAAATGTGATGCATGACAAGAAGTAATGTTTAACATATTGTTTTAAGATGTTAACTACTTCTAAGCAATAAAAATAAAAAAATACTCATTGTAGTAAAGGAGCAGTGTTTAGACAGCAAGTTAAATGTTATGTCAGTTATGGCACTGTAAAAGAAGCACCATGAAATTGGCATAATTTAAAGGGTCTCCTGGGCCTTATATCATGACAACAGCAGTGCCTATTCTAGAAAATAACCCCCTCCCCCTGCAGTAATAGTCTGCAGTGTGCAATAAACGAACAAGATGGCAGTATGTACTTGGTGGTTATTGTTAACACAGTGCAAATCTGTGCAGTACTTTAAGTGCACCACTTCCTTCAGAGAGCACGTCTTTCATGATATCCTAGAGTTGGGGGGCTGTATGTAGTGGATCTTATATCCCCAAATAACATGATATACATATTTATGTGGCCATGCAAATTTGTTAAGCTGTCCTCCTTCACCTTACAAGCTTTTTGCCCCTTCTTTGTTTAATGTAACTGTTGTTACACAGCTGTCTAACTTATTTTCTGAGCAAGTTAGAATTGCTGCATATGTTTGTGGTATATATCACTTTACCCAGCATCTGTTAATAGTCAACAATGTTCATTATGAAGATGTTTTTGTTGTTGGGGAAAAACTGATTTTTTTGGATGATCTGATAACCCTTTAGTGCATTTACCCAGTTATTAGCCTTAAGTCAGGACTTTATGATAATACCAATATTGCTGCTCGAAAAGGTGCTTCTTCCAACATACCTGTGAATTATTTAGGCTTTTAGAATTTGTATAAGAAATTATTAACTATTTATTCTTACATTTTTCTGATAGCTCTTGATACTTTAATAAAAAAAAAAAGGAAAAAAAAAAGAGTATTTACTGCCCAAATATATATATTTTTTATACATGAATGACCCAGTGCCCTTCATCCGGCATTCATAATTATCAGCCATCATTCCTGATTTATTTCTAAAACAGAATGATCAACAAAGGTCCATATCTATATTTTTATCAAGACTTGCATTCATTTTATTTGCATATATGCTAAAATCAATTCTATGTCTTGCTTATCATAGCTGTAAGTATGCTGTCTAGATCTAACATGTATAATTAACAGATTAAACATTTTCGAATGGGAAAATAGTTTAGTCAGTGTTTCATGGATATCCCTGAGTCTTGCCCCTGGTAAACAGCTAACAATCTGAGCCTGCTTATGTTTCTAAGGGTTTGATTCTTATACAGTTAAGTACTGAATTATCTAAAATTAAGATAGTACTTTTGTTTTTCAGTTCACTGTTACTTTTCCTCTTATATACAATCACTTTAAAAAGGAAGACTGATTTAACTTATGTCTGAGAGCCTGACACAGTGTTTATCTTTATTAGTTGCCTAGGTTCTGATATGAATAGCACCTATATACCAATCACTTTTTAGAAGAAAATCACACTTAAAAAATAAGCTAATGCTCAAGAAAATGTTTACATACACAAGCTCAAAAAAGTACTTCTAGCACCATAATAAGTAGGCAGCCGAAATAAAGAAGAAGACACTACAGATGTATATACCATAAGGTATAATATAAGAAAATCTGAAATCCAAAGAATCAAAAAATGCTTTATAATCCCGAATAAAGTCATTTGAAAAAAAAATAAGCTTGAACAGCTAATAGCAACACATTAAAAATGGGCACAAAAGCTGTAGTAAAGATGTCAATCGATATAAATAGAGTTTAAATCATAACTAATAACACCTAGACAATAATCATTTAGTATGGATTACTGAATTTCAAAACTGAACGCATCGGCAATGCCAGAAAATAATGCTTGAAAATTTTGAATGGCAAAAAAGTTCACTTCAAGTGTTTTTTTTGTACAGATGGCAAGCTCCCTGTACCCCAATATGAGGGGACCTCCCCCCTCACCCACAAATATATATATACACTGACTCAAACAAAAGAGAAATCTTCCAAAAGTAGGGAATGACCACAGGTGCACGCTTAGAAGGTGTTCTGGCAGTGATTTCCTTTATGTTCCTCGGCATATTATTCTACATGTAACTGATGCTCGAGGAATATCACCTCAACCACCTGTAGAGGAACCAGACAATAATTTACTTTTCAAGATGGACAAAGTTCTAAGAAAAAGCAAATTTAGCAAACAAATATGCACATAAAAACAAATTAGAAACTTAAGAAAGGGGGCAGATTCAAGCAGGTATGCTTGAATCATGAACCAGTTGTCTCTCTTTGTAAGCAAAGGTCAACCAGAAGCTAGTAAACCAAATAAACACTAAAAAGCCTTTTATGATCACCACAGTTCTTAAAAGAAGCAGATTTTATAATGTAAACTTAAAGGGGCAGTCCCAGGGTTTTTTGTTTTGATTCAGACTTTTATATTTCAGGTTTGACTTTCTGAGCATGGTCAACTTTGGCCCGGGGGTGGGGTGGGGGAAGAGTGCCTGAAGAAAGTTTCAAAGGTGTTAGCCAAATTCCATCTTAATGTAGTTGTACTGACAACAGCTCTCCCTGTGAGCCATTCATTAGTTTAATCTGCCCATTTTATCCATTGAGAAAAGTAGCCTTTTTATGACCTGAGTGCTGCTGCTACTCTAGAAAGCACGCCAGTACTTCAAGGCTTTTAAAACATTAGTAAACACAGTTTTGTGTTTCTTTCATTTCATATTTTATTCTGTGCTGATTGTGAATTCTGGCCATCTACAATGATTTTTTTACATGGCTTCTACCTATAGAAAACATATGAGTCAGGCAAACAGTAGTAGAAACCATATTTTTCTTTCTTTCATGTTTTATTGTATTCTGATTTTTGAATACTAGCCTGGTGTAGTGACTTTCTGACCTGCTAATAATTCCATAAAAAAGCAAGTGTGTGACAGAAGGTTGGAGCATTAGTAGACACGCTCTTCTCTTCCTTTTCAACTCCTAGTTTGATATGTGCGAATTTCTGAATACTACTAGACAAATGCATTTTACTGACAAGAAGAGAATAAAACAAGTCCCCTCCTCCTGCAACAATGTTTACCTTGCTATAGGAGAAGCTGCACACTCAACCTATCAGAAAATAAATGAATCAACATAGCAACACACTGTATTAGGAAAAAAAGGATCATAACAGCTGCAAGCAATTTTAAAGGGGCGGAATGGGGCTAAGCAACCATGAGGACACCAGGGAGATTTTTACATACTGAGTTTTGTTGTACAATCTGAATGTGTAAGACTTACCTGTGGTTTGTATTTCAGATCTACATGTTGCAGCTAAGAACAGTTTTACAAGATAGAGTCAAAACTCTACCAATAAACTAGCATCCCATTCAAAAACTGTCCTATGCTTTATATCCACAGCCAGAGCCAGATCATGGACAAATGAGGCCCTAGGCAGGATAATGGATTGCCCCCCCCCCGAACACCACCCCACCCGCGGCCATTCCATTGTCCCATTACTTGGCTATTTCTCACCAGCTACCACAATTGATTTAAAACTTTTATTTCCAACTTTATAGCACAAAGACTGATAGACATTTGCTAACAAAACAATATAGTCTCACAATGAAAACAGACAGCTTTAACAGTAAACATATTTGCCCTTGAAACTCGCATTTATTCAAATGGCATTGAAACCCACATTCAAAGAAAATACATCTGGTCAGTAACTTATTAAGTTTACCTTTGGACTGTTTTGAAACCACAGGCCTCTTGCACACATTTTACAACCATGCATACAATCATGTGTTCTTTGATTCACTTTCTTGATTGCATTAAATTATAATCCTTGTAATGCAGCACCACTTGTTAGGGTGTATATTAAATTTGTAGTTTTGAACATTTTTCTAGTAAGCAATGAAATAAAATGCATGAACTGATAATGATAAAACTGCCCATTTCAGAACATTTCAACCATAAAAGGCCAGTCAAGCTTCTGTTATTACAGTCCACCAATATCAGTCAATAAGCATAATCTCTGCAGAAGTAAAAGTCATCTGAATAATTCACATTAAAGAGATTTGTAACTAATGAAGTGGTTGCTGCTAGCAGGCAACTTTCTATTTCAGTGTTTTATCAACAAATGCAGTGCCTGCTTCACTTTAAGAATATATTGCTTGTTTTGCATTAGAAAATATTGGTAAGCTGGTAATATTGTAAGAGGGAATGGATGGCAAACAGACAACAGGTTCATAGTTAAAAGGCATCTCATCCATAAGAGGACACACTCAGGACTACATGACCCCTACCCCCCAAAAGTACGACATAGTATCAGCAGTCCATCTACAGTGTGTGGGAGTAGAACCCACAGCCTTCTGCATCAAAAACCAAGAATGCCACCCGTTCTTCTACTAAGACTGCTTTCAAACTGACTGTCACAAATAGTGATGATCAGTTGCTAAATAAAACTTCCCTTATAGCTTTCAATACCAAAGCAGTGAAACTCACAATTTCTTGTGTGCAATGAAAATGCACTGAAAATCATAGTCTGGTAGTTTGTGTAGAGGATTCAGGTTCTTGTCTCCTGCAACTAAGGTACAGGGTTTGAGCCTAAGTAAATTAACCTGCCAGCCTTCCCTAAGTAGGGTATTTTACACACACACACACACACACACACACACACACACACACACACACACACAGTGCAGAAGGAAAGTACTGTACAGTTAGTGCTTTATTTTGATAATGGTTCTGTGCGCAGAAAGAAGAAGCTGGAATGGTTGTGTCCTTAAAATATGTGCATGGGCATGGAATAGAAGATGCAGTCAATAGCAAGCGTGTGCATCGTGCATTGATGCAAACAACGGCAGGTGTGTGCAGACGTGTAATGCAAATCTGCATTGCACACAGACGGCATTCTTAAAGACAAATGCCATTTCAGAAGATGTTGTGGCAGCCCCCTGGCATGTGGGCCTAAGCAACTGCCTAGGTCACCTAGTGTTAGATCCAGCTCTGCCCGTAACATGCTGGAATAACCTATAATATCCCACGACCCTGAAAGGGAAAAAAATATGCGCTGGAAAATTAAAACAGCACCTCTGTAGCTGCTAGCTATTTTCCACAATGTTCCCATGTTCCCATGTGCTACTTGAAGAGTACAGGGGATAGGACAATTTTTTTCTTGAAAGAAAAGGTAGACCCTGCATCAGTTCTATGAGAGAAAAAGTTGAAAGTAGTGCTATGCAATAGAAGCTGCTCACTACAACAATATCCAATGTATTAAAGAAGTATTATTCCATACTGTATATGTTGCAGATTTTACACCTAGAGGTGGAGGTTTCCCCTAGTCCTCCACTGAAAATGGATCACAGCCTTCACAGACAACTCAGTAGTCAAAAGACAAACAAACAAACAAACAAACAAACAAACAAATAAATAAATGAATGAATGAATACATTAACTTTGGCATCTTGACAATGACTATTTTTATGCTGCAGAGCTATAGTGCACAATGTTATTATAACAGTGTCTTTTGCAGGCTTTTTCCCCATTATGTCAGAGCTTTTAATGGTAAAATAAAATTAAATAGAAGCAACATTTTTTAAAGTAAGTACCATTTTATGTTAGCATTCCATAAACAAGAACTAAACCTTACATTTAAGAGTTAAAATAAAACACGTCAAGGGTTTACTTATAAAGCTTACTCAGACTCTGCCACAGACTGCTGTGTGGGAAAGGTTAGTTTGTTTTTCTTTATGACATCAAATCTTTATTGTAATCTATATTGCTTTATTGCCTGCTTCTATTTTATATATTGTGGTGTATTTGTATTACAGTGTGTTTTAACTGTATTCTGTTTTCTATTATAGATTTAAACTAGGAAAGATACTAAAGTTGCGTCTTTTTGAGTTGCAGAGAAAGTAAATTTTTCCCAACATCTCACCCTGGTGCTGTTGGGTTTTTCAACTGTCGCTTCAGTTGTCCTCCCTTTATGTTAACTTGACCACATAATTCCTTTCCTTTCCTCTTTTATTGGCAATCACAGCCGGCCTTAGGCATAGGCAAACTAGGCGGCCGCCTAGGGTGCCGCTCTAGCAGGGGCACTTTTCCAGTATTTATTTGATGTAGGTAGATCAGGATGGAGGCACCGGGTGCAGTGGGAGGGGGGTGCCGTGGAGCCCTTTTGCCTAGGGTATCAGTTGACCTAAGGCCGCTCCTTTTGGCAATTGTCAGCAAGCAAAAAATTATCATTTTGTGAAGTCACTCTTCATTCAGCTATTTAAATTTATTCACATTCCCAATGTATTCCACAGACCCAGAATACTAATTGACACCCCCATCCAATCTATTTTTGCTCTTTTAAAATTAGAGTCCCTCCCCTTAGATTGTTAAAGCTTGAGTTACCCCCTTTTTCATATCCAGCTGCTTAGTGCACACAGTCTGCAACATCTGGTTCAATACCACCAATCATTGGAGAGTCCACATTCTGTCTCTCAGAAGTCATCTCGGGATCAGTGCTTCTGTTTTGCTCCTGGTGAGGAAAGGAACATGGGGACATTATTTCCTAGAGAATGCTGATCCCCAGAAAACCAGATAACTGCTTCATAGGTGCCAGCTTGGAACCTTTGCTTCTATTTTACTCTTGGTGAGAGAAGGAGCAGAGGGCATGGATTTATGATTGTCTCTGATTGGGCGGTAAGTGTCTGTATGGACCTTCCTGATTGGTCTGATTGGTATTCAAGGCATCTACCAGGAAAAGGCTACAACAAGCCTACATACCCCTGTATCATCTGGATCAAGACTGTCGGACTACCACAGAACCATTGGCCTGCTTCTCAGCTTGGGATCAGTACTATTGTTTTCCTTCTGGTGAAAGAAGAAGCAAAGGGGTGTTGTATCTCAAGCAGCATGGAGTTGTGGTGACACCAGAACTAGTTTAGCCAGGTAGTAGCCAATTAGCTGAATCCCCACTATTCATCACTCTTGACAAATCAAATTATTTTTTTATTTTTCAGTAAGTACTGCTTGATTAGCTACTGTCTAACCTAACCTCAGAATATCTCCCTAATACTTTAGCCATAAATCAACAGAGTCTACTTTAATAGTTTAAAAAACAACAGCCAGTTCACAAACAGAATTTAATACAGCTTAGCGCCTCGGCATAGTAGCCTTCAATGAGCATAAATTACAGGCACACACCCACCACAATATATATCACAATTAGTTAGATAATTACATACATCAATTAGTCAATTAAACTAAATAACATTTAAAGAGAGAAAACATACAATAAAAAACTAAAAATATTACAATATAAAATTTATAATAAACTTTTCCAATTTACTTCTAAATTCAAACCATTAGGTGACATAGTATTATATTTCAAAATATAAATAGTTTCTTTAAACAACAAAATATTTTTAATTAATCTATCATCACCTTTTTTAATAAAGACACTTTCTAAAACACAACATTCAAACAATGCAGCATTACTATTATGACACTCCATAAAGTGCAATGCAATGGGACTAGTCACTACTCTTTTATTAATATCTCTAATATGCTCCTGCATTCTGATTTTGAATTTTCTCTTTGTCTCACCAATATAATATAACTTACACGGACATCGAACACAATAAATAACTCCTTCAGAATTACATGAAGAAATATTCTTAGGTATAAATGAAATACCATTAATATTATCAAAATATGGCTTTACAAATTTACAAATATTACAATGGCCACAGACATTAGTACCTACTATAGCCAAATTATTATATACATTATCCAATGGGGAGATATAATAAGTATTAATTAATTTATCAGATAAATTCTGACCTCTTTTAAAGGACAGTTTAGGAACAATAGGAAAAATCTTATAAAGATTTTTATCTGAAACAAGAAATTTCCAAAAATATTTAATAATATCCCAAATTTTATCACTATGAGAATTATAAACAGTCACAAAATAAATATCTGATACATCCTGCTTAGGACCCACAAAACACCTATTATTCCTATTAACAGAACTAACCATATTGTTAAAGGGCAAAAAACTATTTATTTCTTGATTATTATTACTAACAGTCCATTTATTACCCTTTTTAACACTTGTTTTATCCATTAACTTATTAATACAAAAATCCAATATATCAATATTGTATCCCCTTCTCAAAAACATAATAATACTATCATAAATATTCTGTTCTAAATCTACCACATTATTACATAGTCTAGATAATCTCATAATTTCTCCATAAGGAATAGCAGATAATGTATGGGGGGGATGACAACTAGTTCCATAAAGAAACTGATGACCATCCATAAATTTACGATATACCGTAGTATTAATCTGCTTAATCTACTTTAATAGTTTACTCTTAAGTGTTTGGCATTGTTCTACATAGAGAAAGGCACCTTCAGATTAGTTTTTTCCTCTAAAAACACTCTTGAAATTTCAGCAATAGCTAGTTGCACACAGGGCAACTTGTTTGCAGTGGGAAGCACTGTGTCCAGAGTTGCAAACCAGATGGTCCTGACTTTACTTTTCATTCTCAGAGCAACCATCTAATCAATAAAAAGGGGCCTGTTGTTATGGACATGAACTTTCACACTATCACAGTTACCTGCTTTGCAGATAAGGGCAACCTGAGCCAATGTAGAAATTGTCTCGTGTTTACTTACAGCCAGCTAATTCTCAAACAAAATTATAAGATATGTGAGATGTATTTATACAATGCCAGTGGAGGTAAAGCTCTCATGTAAAAGCACTCCTTATAAATTATTTGTATGTGCTATATGTAAAAGCACTCCTAATGTCAGTTAGGTTGTCAGTTGTACACAAGTTGCACCCATCACACACAGTATGAAGCAGAACATAGACACACATATGCTGAGGCATTTAAATGTAACCTTCCTAAACCCAAAGGCCTCCTAGATGAAGTACACATAACAAATGCTCTCAGCAGCCCTGAATGCACCCTTTTAAAACAATACCCATGTTATCACACACAGCCACTGCTTATGCAGCCTTTAATTCTAAGCCTATAAGGCAAGCCACCAGAGAAGAACCAAAAAATGTAGAACTAACAAACCCCACAAAAGGTCTTCAATGAACAGCGTGTATGTCACAGAGTGAAAAGCCACCACACAATCCAACATTCTGGTCATTGGAGACTCCATTGAGAGACAAACTGATGTTCCTCTCGCCAGGATGAGTAAGGGGAAAGTCACACTGAGTTGATTATCAGGGGCAAGGATCTGCCACATTATGCATGCACTCAGGTCACTGGACCACAAGTATCAGTATGACTCAGTCATAGTCTGTGTGGGTGTAAATGACCTGAAACGTACCTCCCTAGACTGTATGAAGAGACATCATGGAGCTCCCAAAATATATGTCCCAGGCTGGTATGAGCTTAACACTGAGCAGCGTTCTACCTTTTCCAAGGCTGATGCCACAATATGAACAGAAGATGACTGACTTTAATAACTGGATTAGTTTGTGGTGGCATTCTAAAGGAGTGTAATATTTGTCAGCATGAAAGGGGATGGTCAACAGGCTATGCTGCCTTGTTATGGATGGTCTGCACCTCTCCCCTCTAGCCTTTTGAATCTTAGCTAAAACATCATCATCTAACATAGTGCTTTTTTTAGGCAATGAAAAACGAACAAAGAAAATTATAAGAAAAATTTGGAGGTATAGAACGCAGCAGGATAACAACACTCTCATCAAACTAAGCAACAATTCAGAGGACAAATAAAGTCTACCAAAGCCAAATTTGAGCTAAATTTGTCCTCCCAGGTGAAAGACAACCACAAGGCATTTTTTAGCTATATCCACGACCTCAAAGGCAATATATAATTGTGTACACAGCTCATTGTTAATGGAGTCATCTATTCTCAGCCAGAAGATATAGCAAAGTTACTGGCTGACACATTAAGCTATCTTTACCCCTCTTCCCCCAGCCTCCTTTTAGGAAATACAATCAAATATAACTTCCCTACTATCACTGGGGGACAGATCCTCAGTACTCTATAAGGTCAAAAACACTGCATCAATGGGCCCAGACAATATCACAGGCTGCTTTCTAAATAGAATGAAACATGACCTATCAGGGTCTCTGGAATCACTATTCAGCTGTAGCCTCCAAATAAGCTTCTCACCTCATGTATAGAGAAGAGCAACCTTCAACCCTCTGTATAAAGGCAGGCCATCTACAGACCCTGGGAACTACAGACCCACAAATCTCACTACTCTCATATGCAAAGCCATGAAAATAATTATCATAGAAATGATCAATAATGAAATAGGAAACATCCAGACACTGGACCCAACCCAATTTGGTTTCATCAAGGGCAGAACATACTTAATCAACCTGGTACACTTCTTTGAGAAGGTCACTAAAGCAATGGATGAGGATAAAATAGTTCACACTGTGTGCCTTGACCTGGCTAAGGCATTTGATACACAATACCCCACTCAGACATTGTTAAAAAACTTAAGAGGTTAGGTATAAACTCTTATGTCAACCAGTGGATAACCTCACAGGCAAAAGAGGCCAGTCACAAGTGGATTCCCTCAGGGATTGTTCCTTTTTGGCATCTATATCTCTGAAGTCAGGGCTAATTCTAAGGGCCTCTGGCTGACAAAATTTGCAAATTAGGAGCAGCCACAGAAACCCTCACTGACAGCAATGTTCTCCAGAAAGGTCTGCCGCAGACACATAACTTGTATCACAGCCATGGACTAAAACTAAATACCAATACATGCATAATAGTATCCTTTGGGAAATCATTCACCCCCCCATAACTATCATATTGATAACACACCCCTAAGAGTCGACCCAGTTGTCAGGCACTTGGGGACACAAGTAGACAGTAATCTAGCCTTTGCTCAGCATGTGTCTACAGCTTTAAGGAAATCATTCTATGTTGTGCAACGTACAAACAAAAGTATGGCATCTAGGTTCAAGAAGGTCATTCTTCCACTGTTCAATGAAGCTGGGTACAATGCCCCTTTGGTATATACCTAACCAGGCATATCCAACAATTAGAATGTCCACAGAAGTTCTTCACTAAAAGAATACAGGAAACAAGCAACATATCCTGTGAAGACCACCTAAAAATCCTATCCCTGTACTTTGTCTTGTTCAGGCTGTTGAAGGGAAATCTATGCCTGGAATAAAATACATTGTCTGACTCCACCCTGATAGACCCCCTGCATGCTCATAAAACAAACAGTACCAGAATTACCCATTCTAAAGACTTAAACCTTTCCTGTGACATAAACAGGACCTGCTGGACAGACAGGTATGTATCCCAGAGACTTCCCCTTCTCTGGAATGGGCTACCAATCAATATGAATCAGAGCTGCTATCCAACCCAATTCAAACGTAACTTGGAAAATTGTATAGGGAACAAGAAATCCCTGGTTTGGCACCTATGTCTCTAATAAACTCAGTGGCCTGTAAATGATTCATCTCCTAGGCCCCTTGTTGCAAATGTTTCACCTCCCAAGCCCCTGCTTACATTTATCAAGGCTTAAAAAGGCACCTGTGGTCATTAGCCTAGTTCTCACTTATGACCCTATAAATCTATGAACAAATTTTCAGTTCTGAATTAAAAAAAGACATGAACAAGGACTTACTGTAGCCAGTGGTCTGCTTGTATAGCGCAGGGCAGAAAACATTTTGCTAGATATGACAATACTTTAAGCTCCTCTGGTTCCCTTATTCATACTTGTAATTCAGAAACCATTATTTTCCAATATGCATCTGTGGCATTTGTTAAGAAGACTACAAAGCCAGTGGGACTGTGCTTTTAATTGTAATGTTTTAATTGTAAGGGCCATTAATTTATCTCAGTGGGAAGTTCATGAGCAAGTGTTAGCTTGTAAAGGCATCTAGCCACAGTAAAATGAATTTAGTGGCAGATCTGCCATGAAGTACAGTACCAGTCATCTCCCTGTATCCACCCAAAATGTAAAGCCCCTGCATCTGTCCAACAACACACACAGCACTGATACTGCTGTACAGGAGGAGGTTTGTATCTGCACAGCACTGATACTGCAGTACAGGAGGAGGTTTGTATCTGCAAAGCACTGATACTGCTGTACAGGAGGAGGTTTGTATCTGCATAGCACTGATACTGCTGTACAGGAGGAGGTTTGTATCTGCACAGCACTGATACTGCTGTACAGGAGGAGGTTTGTATCTGCACAGCACTGATACTGCTGTACAGGAGGAGGTTTGTATCTGCACAGCACTGATACTGCTGTACAGGAGGAGGTTTGTATCTGCACAGCACTGATACTACTGTACAGGAGGAGGTTTGTATCTGCACAGCACTGATACTGCTGTACATGAGAAGGTTTCTATCTCCCCAGCACTGATACTGCTGTACAGGAGGAGGTTTGTATCTGCACAGCACTGATACTGCTGTACAGGAGAAGGTTTGTATCTCCCCAGCACTGATACTGCTGTACAGGAGGAGGTTTCTGCACAGCACTGATACTGCTGTACAGGGGAGGTTTGTATCTGCACAGCACTGATACTGCTGTACAGGAGGAGGTTTGTATATGCATAGCACTGATACTGCTGTACAGGAGGAGGTTTGTATCTGCACAGCACTGATACTGCTGTACAGGAGGAGGTTTGTATCTGCACAGCACTGATACTGCTGTACAGGAGGAGGTTTGTATCTGCACAACACTGATACTGCTGTACAGGAGAAGGTTTGTATCTGCACAGAGACAGTCAGCACAGTTTCTGCATTTATATATACATATTAAGCTGGTTGTCACAGCATCTGAAACAGTTAGTCTTGTAATTATAATCATGCTTTATATTTATTCCTTCGGTAACTACCCAGAAGCTTCCTAAGAGGACTACAATAACAACTTATCTATCAGTGAAGCATCAGATCTACCTCTACCCTCATAAGAGACAAGCATCTACTCTGCCCTAAACATGCAAGACACCTAGATTTGCACAATTTCTTTCTGTGGCAGAAGCAACAGTTGTCCTCTTTGGCTCTGCTGTGTTTTGCAGCCACTTGCTATGACTAAAAGTACAGTTGTGTACACTTACCATAAATGCAGATGTCCAAGTGTCTTCACTGTTGCAGTCATCACATTTGGGTTATCCCTGCTGGGGTAGCTCTCAGCCGGCCTGAATACCAGAGACTTAGTATTTCTGCATCTTTTGCTGTCACTTGAAGACTGACGTCAGGTAGTCAGGGGTATAAAATAAGACAGCTGATGCCATTACATCGTTTTTTCTTGCCCTAACTGGTCAGGAGCCCCCAAAGTAGGAGGCCAGGCTCTGGTGGCAGCACCCCACCAATGGAAAAAATACCAATATGTCCCTTCTAAGGAAAGGAGAAAAACAAGGAAGAAAGGTAATAAAAAGAAAAAAGGGGGAAGGAGGGAAGGAAACCAGGACTACAACTGTGAAGACACTCGCTCATCTACATTTATGGTAAGCATATTATATTCTTCGTGTTTCACTGTTGCAGTCATCACATTTGAGTAGATTCCCAAAACTGAGGAAATGGGTGGAGGCAGTCAAGGAAGCTGGCTAGCATGCCCTGCAAGACTGTAGAGGCAAAACCTGCCCTGGATTTAGAGAAGAGAGGCAGATGGTAATACTTGGGTAAAGATGTGAACAGATGTCCAGGTGGCAGGCTCCAGGATGTCCCTGGTGAGGACCCATCTGAGAAATGCTGCACAGGTGGAGGCTGCTCTGATAGAGTGGGTCCTAACCCTCTTCGGGGGAGGCTGCCATGCTGCTTGTAGCAGAAATGGATGCAGTGCACTATCCATTTGGAAATGGTTTGCTTGGAGATGGCTTTGCCCTCTTCCCCTGAAGCAAAGCTAACCAGCAGTTGATCAGATTTTCTGAAGGGTTTAGTCCTGTCCAGATAGTATCTGAGCTGTCTGTACACATCTAGGGAATGCAGAATTCTTTCTCCCTTGTTTTGAGGGTTAGGAAAGAAGGTGGGTAAATGGATGGATTGGTTAAGAGCCACACTGGATACTACCTTGTGCATGAAGGATGGATTAGTTCTGAGGGATACCCTGTCTGCATGGGAGATGATGAAGGGTTCCACTGCCATGAGTGTTTGCAACTCAGAAACTCTTCTGGCTGAACTGAGGGCCAAGAGGAAGGCTGTCTTCCAGGAGAGAAATTTTAGCTCTGCAGAAGAAGCTGGTTTGAATGGAGGCAGGGTGAGATTTTCCAAGACAAAGTTAAGGTCCCAAGCCGGTGTTGGTGCCCTCCTGGGGGGCCTCAAGTTGTTAGCCCTTCTGAGGAACTGCTTGATCAGAGGGTGCAAAAAAAGAGGCTGCTCAGTGGGAAAATGAGCGGAAATAGCAGAGGCGTGAATTTTTATAGAGGAGAAAGAGAGACCACTGTGTAGTAGGTCAGCTAAGTAGTCCAGGATGAGAGGGATGGAGGGCTGTGCCATATTGGCTCCCTTAGCCTGGATCCAGGTGCAGAATCTTTTCCATTTATCTGCATAAGACTTTCTGGTGCTAGGGCATCTGGCCTCTCGGATAACAGCCAGAACCTGTTTACTGAGGAGGACAGATTGGTCAGGGGTCAGGTCATAAGCCAAGCTGCCAAATTGAGTGTCTGCAATTGGGGGTGCATGAATTCTCCTGCCCTTTGTGTTAAAAGGTTGGGAACCTGAGAAAGATTCCATAGGGGCAGTGGGGACAGGTTGCACAGCAAGGGGCACCAGTGCTGTCTGGGCCAGTCTGGAGCTATGAGAATGGTTCTTGGTTTTTCCTCCCTTATTTTGATCAGTACCTTGGGAATGAAAGGTAGGGGAGGAAAGGCATAGACCGAGAGGTTTACCCAGGGGAAGGACAGGGCATCTACTTTCCATGCCATGCAGTGATGCTCCCTGATGCAGAATTTGTTGAGCTGATGGCTGGTGTGGGAGGCAAAGAGGTCGACCTTTGGGGTTCCCCATTTCTGAGTTATTAGTAAGAAGCAGCAAGCAAACCAAGCGTAATCTTAACGAGCTTTTATTTATTACAAACGTTTTCGCCACACAGCAGTATGGCTTCCTCAGAGAAAAACATTTAACAATGAGGTAAAGCGCACGCCCCCTTTTATAAGAGACAAAAGGAAATGACAACAAAGGCGAGTCGCACTCATTATAGTCAAAGGAAACAATTTAAAACTTAGTGAAGTCATCAATTTCATCAAAAATAATCAACAAAAATAGTAATACAGGCTATTCATCATGTTTGAAATTGCAAATTTAAAATAATAAAATAATAAAATACTGCCAAAAAAATTAAGGCATAAAAATAAAAGTATAATAAAAGTAATATAAAACATGATAATAGAAATAATATATATGTGTTATTTCACACAACATGAAGATGAATCCAATGGTGACTCATGAGATGAAGGCAAATTCATAAACATCAGTGGTAATTAAAAAACAGTGGTGATTAAAAAACTTTGGGGTACAAAACATCAAATAAGAGAACAAGGCACAAGGAACAGCTAGGTGTGATACACATGTATGTTTTTACATATAACGAAAATTGTAACATCTCAGCAGTGCTTAGACTGAGGAGTTACCTGAGGTAATACTCTTTATTGTAAGCTTATTTCACTATTTCTTGCACACATAATGCTCTCCCATTTCCATACTTTAGACTTATTTACTTAATTGTCTTTAGGTTGAGGCATCACTAGTGGCATGTTTCTGCTACGCATGCACACTGGAGTAGTTATATACCACTGATGTTTATGAATTTGCCTTCATCTCATGAGTCACCATTGGATTCATCTTCATGTTGTGTGAAATAACACACATATATATTATTTCTATTATCATGTTTTATATTACTTTTATTATACTTTTATTTTTATGCCTTAATTTTTTGGCAGTATTTTATTATTTTAAATTTGCAATTTCAAACATGATGAATAGCCTGTATTACTATTTTTGTTGATTATTTTTGTTGATTATTTTTGTTGATTATTTTTGATGAAATTGATGACTTCACTAAGTTTTAAATTGTTTCCTTTGACTATAATGAGTGCGACTCGCCTTTGTTGTCATTTCCTTTTGTCTCTTATAAAAGGGGGCGTGCGCTTTACCTCATTGTTAAATGTTTTTCTCTGAGGAAGCCATACTGCTGTGTGGCGAAAACGTTTGTAATAAATAAAAGCTCGTTAAGATTACGCTTGGTTTGCTTGCTGCTTGTACAAGGTCTCCGTGGTCTGGTTTTGTATTTTCATCAGTTCCTGCTTCCTGTACTCTTTTATTAGTAAGAAGGTGTTTCTGTTGAGCTGCAACTAAGGGGAGTCCAACAGTTTTCTGCTTAATTGGTCTGCCAGGGAGTTAAGAGAGCATGACAGGTATTGTGCTAACAGGTGTATGTGCATGGAAGAGGCTGTGAACCAAAGGGTCATGGCCAGCCTGCACAGTAGGTAGGAGTGAGTCCCTCCCTGTTTGTTGATGTACAACATCACTGTGGTGTTGTCAGTTTTGATCAGGAGAACCCCTGGAGAGAGAAGGGGTTTGAAAGCTATCAAAGTCTGCTGCACAGCAGTCATCTCTTTTAGACTGATGTGCAGGGGGGAGTTGCTGGGGGTTCCATTAGCCCTGTATGCACCTGCCATCCAGGTGTGCACCCCAAGCATAGTCTGATGCATCTGTGGTGAGGGTCTGGGTGGCAGGGTGTGGGGAGAAGGGTGGTTCGTTGTTGTGGGAGCAGGCTGTTGCCCACCAAGGAAATTCCTCCATCAGGCAAGGAATAATAGGTAAAAGAGTTTCCAGATCTTGAGAGTGTTGACACCAAAGGCTCTTTAGGTACTATTGAAGTTTCCTCATATGCAGTTTGGCATATGGAATAAGGAGTATGCAAGATGCTGTGAACCCCAGGGCTTGCAGGATTTCCCCTTGCAGAAAGCTTGGGCCTGGTGGCCAGTTGAGAAAAGTAAGCTGATAGGAAACTTTGTTTCTCTGGTGTTAGGTACGCTATCTGGGATGCTGTGTCCAGACTTGCTCCCAGGAAGATTATTCTCTTGGTGGGTACCTGTTTGGATTTCTTTTCGTTGATTGTGTACCCTAAGGAGGTTAGTAGGTCCTTTACATAGGCCAGGTCTTTGAGCAGCTTTTCCTGGCTGTCTGCTTGAATAAGGCAGTCGACTAAGTAGGGATAAATTTGAATATTTCTTTTTCTGCAAAAAGCAATGGCTGGAGTCAGGCATTTTGTGAAAACTTTGGGAGCAGTAGATAAGGCAAAGGGAAGTGCAGAGAACTGAAAGTGCTGAGATCCTGCCCTGAAGCGAAGATATTTTCTGCAGGACTCCCTGATGGGAATGTGGAGGTAGGCCTCTTTTAGGTCCAGGGTGACTAGCCAAGCATCCTTGGACAGCATGGGTAGCAGCTGCTGGAGGGTGAGCATTTTGAATGTTGGGATCACCAGGAAGGTGTTTATAATGGACAGATTGAAGATGGGCACCAAATGCCCTCTTTCTGGGTACCAGAAAAAGTTTGGAGTAGAAGCCTTGGCCTATGTGCTCTACAGGAACGTGTTCTGCTGCTCCCAAGGTGAACAGGGTATGGATTTGCTTTTGAGCCTCTGCTCACTGATTTGGTGGTAGATCTGGGAACCCTTTGGAGGTTGGAAGGGTGTGGAAGGAGAATTTGTACCACTGAGTCACAATGTTCAGAACCCATTGGTCCTTGGTAATGGCGGCCCAGGTGCTTGAGTGAAACGAGAGTCTTCCTCCTAAGGGTATGTGATGGTGAGCAGAGGCGAGGTAGGGAGGGGGTGAGTCATTGTGGGTTTTTGCCATAAGGATGTGACTTAGAACTCCCTGGTTTTGAAGTGGAGGCAGTCCACTGCTGAGATCTCTGCAACCCATGGGACTGCTGTCTTGGAGGTCTGTTTCCACGGGGTCTAGGCTGGCCCTGTTTATTAGGTGCAGGAAAGGACTAGTGCTTGGAAACAAAATGCCTGCTGAACCTAGGGGACTGTACCTGTAAAAAAACTTTAACAGTCTGCATAGATTTTGCTTTTTCTTCCATCTTTTTTAACACCTATTCTGCTTTAGTACCAAATAAGTTATTTTGTGCAAGGGAGCATCCAACAATTTGATTTGACATGGTCTGGCAGGGGTTGTTCCTTAAGCCATGTATGTCTTCTAATGACATATCCAGTGACTGCTGCCATGCAAGAAGCTTCTAGGGTGTCAAAACCACAGGGGAAAGTGTGGTTAGTTACTTGACCAGCAGAGTGTATTAATTCCTGTAAATCTTTAGATTCTGCCCATGCAGGAAAGGAGGAATTTTTTTTGTTTAATGAGTTCCAAGGTATGTTGCTGATATTTAAGCATATGGAACTGACAATTGAGTGCCTTGATAGCAAGAGTAGCTGAGGTGTATACTTTTTTACCCCATCTGTCCAGTGCTCTGGAATCCCTGTCTGAGGGGGGTGGGATTCTTAGCTGAAGTAGCTTTAACCCCTTTTGGGCCCTGAGTAATGACCTCAGGGTACACTGTTGGGTTTTTAAAGAGAAATTTGTGAGAGTCAGGGACTCTGTAATACCTGGCTGGCTTTCTGAGAGCAGGAGGGAGGGCATCTGGAGTCAAGCTGGATTCAAGAATGACATCCATCTACCACATCTAGGGCTGGAGGGATGGCTAAGGGCCTGTGCTGTGGAAGGTCCTGGAACTCTCTGAGTCTCTTTTTAGACTATGGGTAGTCTTGACTCTCCCATTTGAAATGCTCCATTAGAGTATGCAATCTTTCCCCAAAGGAAAAATCCCTCTGGGGGAGAAGCTGAAGGAATAGATTCCTCTGCATCAGAATCCTCATATGTAGAGAGGGGCTGCATGTCTTCATAGTCAGATGCATCAGATTCATCTGACTCTTGTTCAGACAAAACTTCTGGAGACAGATCTCTTTTTCTTTTTGAGGGAGTGGCTTGGCTTCCCCTAATCAGCATGATAAGATCCTCTGCCATTATAAGCATTTGTGACTGAGGCAAGGGAGCAGGCATAAAAGAATGGCTGGAAGGCAGTTTCTTGGGGGTGGTTTGACCCCTGGGCCTAAGGAACTCAGTTGGTTTAGAAAGAACGGTAGCCGTGAAAGAAGGCATTGGTTTATGTCTGGAATCGGTGTTGCAAAGGACTTCCTCATTAGCCAGTGCCTGCACAGTGGTTCTGGACCCATCCAAGGTAGAGACGACCGCAGGATCCTTAGATGAAGAAGAGTTCTGTGGCATACCGGACTCTGAAAGGGTCTCGGTAGAGGCCTGTGAATTAACTGAAGCAGGCATCAGGGGCTGCAAAAACGCCTCACTGAATTCCGGAGAACTGAAGACCAGCTTGGCGGAAGCGTCGTCATAAGGTTTAGTCCTGTGCAGTCTGTGTCTGTCTTTATCTTTACGTTTTTTCTGAAGGTCTGCTATTGGATGGCTTACAGAAGCCATATCGGAATTCAAGCACTGCAAACGGAAAAAATCTGGCTACAATAAGGGCCCGACGATGAATAGTTCTGGCTCATAGGTTCATAGGTAGGTACTAGGCTATTGGCCCTAGGGCCTATATAAGCCTAGCCAAAGGTACCCTGGCTTTCGCCACCCAAGAAAATTATTTTCCTGTGCCACTGTCGAGCAGAGCCTCAGAAGTGATCCTCGGGGTGAATTTCCTATCTCCCATCCAATCATCAAGATTTTTCTTGAACAGTGCTAATAAGGAGCTTTGTTTGATATAGATAGGTAGTTTGTTCCAGAGTATGGGAAGTCTCTGGGACAGGAATCTATCCCTCCAGCATGTTCTGTTTATTGTGTGACGAGGTTTAGGTCCCTAGAGCATGTAGCTCGTAGGGATTGGGATTTCTTTAAGTGGAGCATGTCTAAAAGCTCTGGGTTTGACATAGCTTTGTGTGTTAGGCAGAGATCGCCTCTGAGTAGGCGATATGCAATGGAGTAAAGCTGAAGTTTTTTGAGACGGTCTGCATAGGGCATCTCTTTGAGGCCAGTAATCCTCTTTGTGAGGTATTTCTGTGGCCTTTCCAGGTGTTGTAGATGTCTTGTGAGGTACATATCAAAAGGGGCATTGTACTCTATAATGGGTCTAATGAGTGACGAGTAGAGGGGAACAATGACCTCTTTTTTCCTGGATGAGATACCTTTTGTGATGAGTTGTGCCACATAGAAGGATTTTCTGACTACTGTGGCGATGTGATTATCAAAGGAGAGACTACTGTCCACCTGTGTTCCAAGGTCTCTTATCACACTTTCGGTGTTAAGTAGAGTAGCACCTATGTGGTAGTTCATGGGTACTGAGTTTTTACCAAAAGGAATGACAATGCACTTTTTGGCATTGAGCTTGAGGCCATGGCTTTGACACCAGGCATCTGTCTCAGGAAGGCCCTTTTGTAGGATGTCCACATCTTTTGGAGTTTTGATTAGGGCTCCTAGTTTGCAGTCATCTGTGAACTTCGTTAGCCAAAGACCTTCTGTGTTGGCCTGTATTTCAGAGAAGTAGATACCAAACAGGAGAGGACCCAGGACTGAATCCTGTGGTACTCCACTTGTCACTGGTCTGAAGCTGGATTTGGAGTCTGCTACTTTCACAGTGTGGGTTCTGTCAGTGAGCCAGTTGGCAACCCATCTTGTGACATAGGGATTTATACCTAGTTTAGTGAGTTTATCTATAATTCCAGAGTGGGGGATGGTGTCAAAAGCTTTGGCGAGAACTAGATAGGCTGTGTGAACCAACTTACCCTTATCTATGGCTTTGGTGACTGCTTCAAAGAAGTCTATCAGGTTTAGGAGACATGATCTGCCTTTTACAAACCCGAACTGGGTGGGGTCCTGAGTTTGGAGATTACCAATGTCATTGTTTATAAGTTCCATGATGATACGCTCCATAGCCTTGCAGACCAGGCTCGTTAGTCTAATGGGGCGGTAGTTTCCGGGGTCTGTGGTGGCTCCCCCTTTGTGGAGTGGGATAACTGCCACTGTGCACCATTCAGTGGGCACATAGCCTGAGGTGAAGCTATGATTGAACATGGTATTTAGGTGGGGTGCCAGTTCATTCTCTAGTTCATGTAGAACACAGCCTGGGATGTTGTCAGGTCCCATGGATGCTGTGTTCTTGGCTTTGGATAGTGTGTTTTTTACCTGTGCAGCTGTGATTACAGGAGCTTTGCATTCTTCTGGTATAGAGATGGGCCCTTTAGGGGATGACAGAGGGGTAAAGTTAGCACTGAACCTATCTGCCAGGATGTTGGCAATATCCCTTGGTTCTGTATATTTAGTGCCATTGTGCTGTAACTCAGAGCAGATCTGAGTGTTGCCATTGAGATTTTTGACATAGCTATAGAATGCTTTGTGGGTGTCTTTAGAGTCAGTGGTGATTTTGTTTACATAACTAGCTTTGGAGGATTTTATGAGGGATCTCAGCTTCTTACTGAAGCTGACCAGGGAGTTTCTCCAATCATGGGATTTTACTCTTTTGCAACAGTTTCTTTCTTCTGTTGTAGAGTTTGTTTATGGCAGGGGACCACCAGATTGGCTTCCTTTTTTTGGAGGATAGCATCTTGGTTCTGTTAGGGATTGCACGATCCATGCACTCATGTAAGTGCTTATAAAGTGCATTTGTGTAGGATTCAGCAGTCATACCTCTATTGTCCGTCAGCATGGGTGTCATGAAGTTTGCCACTTCTGTCTTAAGAAGCGTGAAGTTGGCTTTGGAGAAATTTTTTACTGTGGTTTCCCAAATGGGGGGTGGGGGAGGGATGTGGATGTCTAGGGTGATTAGCTTATGGTCGGATCTGACCAACGAGGAACTGACCTCTGGTGTGGAGCACTGGTTGCTGGCATTAATCAAAGTACAGAACCGACAACGAGGGACATTGTGGTCTGGGCCTAGACAAGTGACGCATTTAGTGCAAGAAAAAAAGGATCCCCAATGGGGTACTTAGCTTTCGAAGACTTCAACTTCAATTCGGAAATGAAACTCAAGTAGCAGCCGACTGGCACTTGTGCAAACTGCTTCTGCTTCAGACTCACCGGCAAGAAAGACTGGTGTAATGGCGTCAGCTGCCTTCCTTTATACCCCTGATGACCTGAAGTCAGTCTTCAAGTGACAGCAACCAACGCAGAAATACTACGTCTCTAGTATTCAGGCCGGCCGAGGGCTACCCCAGCAGGGATAACCCAAATGTGATGACTGCAACAGTGAAACACAAAGAACATCCACTGTTACCTTACCCAGAGATATTTCCTGTTGCACATATGGCAAGAGCATCCCATAGCAGGAATATCACAGTGTAGAAATATCATTCTCATCATCACCAAGGGAGTCACTACTGATCATGAACATTTCAGAGTACATCACACTCTGACTTATGAACATTAACCTATATGAGATTCTCAAATGAGACTGTTTTTACATGGGATGTGCACTATTGACGCTGATTTCTGATCTTCCAAGCATCTGTGAGACAGACTGCCTTTGAACTACAAAATAATTTGCTACAGCTTTGATGTCCTAGCAGCATACACAACCTAAATGCCAAAAAAGTTTATTTAGAAATGCATAAGTGATTTGTATGAACTGCATTTTGTCATTAGAGACTGTTTATGATATTCTTTCTCTTGGGGATTCTTCTAGCTGTCTATAAGGACCAGTGTCAGTCAATATACTGACTGCTCCTGTATTGCTTTCCAGTGGAAAGCAGCCACAGCACTTGTCATTCACATGTAATATCATGTCAAGAGTATCATTATGAGTGTGAGTTGAGCGATTCCCTTAAGAAGGAATTTACTTTATGGAATCTTATGTAGGCGTGCTGTGGCAGGGTCCCATGTTTGATGCTTTGGGAGCTCAGCAGCAGTGTACATTGAAGTACATTTAATGGGATGGAATCCTATGTAGGCATGCTGTGGCTGGGTCCCATGTTTGATGCTCTGGGCGCTCAGCAGCAGTGTACACTGAAGTACACTGAATGGGATGGAATCCTATGTAGGCGTGCTGTGGCTGTGTCCCATGTTTGATGCTCTGGGAGCTCAGCAGCAGTGTACATTGAAGTACATTGAATGGGGTGGAATCCTATGTAGGCGTGCTGTGGCTGGGTCCTATGTTTAATGCTCTGGGAGCTTAGCAGCAGTGTACATTGAAGTACATTGAATGGGATGTAATCCTATGTAGGCATGCTGTGGCTGGGTCCCATGTTTAATGCTCTGGGAACTCAGCAGCAGTGCACATTGAAGTACATTGAATGGGATGGAATCCTATGTAGGGTGCTGTGGCTGGGTCCCATGTTTGATGCTCTGGGAGCTCAGCAGCAGTGTACATTGAAGTACATTGAATGGGGTGGAATCCTATGTAGGCGTGCTGTGGCTGGGTCCCATGTTTGATGCTCTGGGAGCTCAGCAGCAGTGTACATTGAAGTACATTGAATGTGATGGAATATTATGTAGGCATGCTATGGCTGGGTCCCATGTTTAATTCTCTGGGAGCTCAGCAGCAGTGTACATTGAAGTACATTGAATGGGGTGGAATCCTATGCAGGAGTGCTGTGGCTGGGTCCCATGTTTGATGCTCTGGGAGCTCAGCAGCAATGTACATTGAAGTGCATTGAATGGGGTGGAATCCTATGTAGGAGTGCTGTGGCTGGGTCCCATGTTTGATGCTCTGGGAGCTCAGCAGCAGTGTACATTGAAGTACATTGAATGGGATGGAATCCTATGTAGGCGTGCTGTGGCTGGGTCCCATGTTTAATGCTCTGGGAGCTCAGCAGCAGTGTACATTGAAGTACATTGAATGGGGTGGAATCCTATGTAGGAATGCTGTGGCTGGGTCCCATGTTTGATGTTCTGGGAGCTTAGCAGCAGTGTACATTGAAGTACATTGAATGAGATGGAATCCTATGTAGGCATGCTGTGCCTGGGCCCCATGTTTAATGCGCTGGGAGCTCAGCAGCAGTGTACATTGAAGTACATTGAATGGGATGGAATCCTTTGTAGGCGTGCTGTGGCTGGATCCCATGTTTGATGATCTGGGAGCTCAGCAGCAGTGTACATTGAAGTACATTGAATGGGTAGCATTTTATCCTTTTCACTTGGGAGCAAATATTGACACAACATGCTATATGATGCTGACATTGGTAACTGTCATAGCTGTTTGCATTTTTAGTGACAGTACTATAACAGCACTAAGCATGGCTTGCTAAACAGTTCTGGGCCATGCACCCTATCACAGCATCACAGTACATGCATGGTGCATCAGCTAACTCGTTCTGGGCCATGCACCCTATCACAGCTTCACAGTACATGCATGGTGCATCAGCTAACTCGTTCTGGGCCATGCACCCTATCACAGCTTCACAGTACATGCATGGTGCATCAGCTAACTCTTTGCTTCAGTGCTTTGTATAGCTACTGTTAACAGTAAATGATTTCATGCATTTTCTTCTACCTTAATGATCTGGGAAGTAATTAACAGATGTTGCACCATGAAATACATACACACTGCACATTTGCTGATTCCAAGCTAAGAATCAAGTACATGTTAAAATATTGAACTTTATTACACATTAAGAGGTTCCTAAGCCTGAATATTGTCTATTATGCATATCAAAAAACATGGGAAAAACTGGCAGTAAATAGTCAAGTCTGTACATGTGGTCACAGTTATGAAAACTACATTAAGGTCTATCTCCTGGAGGCAGGTACTTGATGCAGTTGACAAAACCTGACTTCTTGCCATCATCCCACTTCCTGCCATAATCTCCAGTTTCATTGATTGCTCCTTCTACAAGGCAAACTATTGGTGCTTCCAGGCACTACTGTTTATCTGATTACCACTGTGCCCCATGTGCATTGTTGCATTCTGCTGCTTTGCTTCTCTTAGTTATGCACAGTTGTAGCCATGCACTCCTTATGTATTACATTTGTAAGTGCCTTCTCCAACACACACATAGTATTGGTGCTTTATCAAGGGGACTAGCGCAAGGGCATGGGCCTCTTCTTTTTAATGGTCACTACCTGCTATCTAGAGTGCTATAGTTTCTCCTGGCATACTCACCGACTTATTGTGCCAAGTTCAGCCCTCTCTTGTAAATTTCTACAACTGCTGCAGAGTATAACTGTAAGTTTTTCTTTTGTTTCAGGGTCTCTGCTGAAAACAGAACCTACTTATTGAGCCCAATTTGATTTCTCATTTAATTCATTATCATATAAAATATGCCACAGAAACAAATTACAGAATTACTAAAAGCAGGGGCTAGCAATTATAGATGTAGTGTGAGCAATTAAGAATTACCTGTGGCCACGGTCACGGAGCTGAAGTGTAGTGGGTATGAGGTAGAACACACTGACCACACATTTAAGTTCTTTTTGCTGCCCTTATAATGTACATCAGCTATACTGATAATATCATGCTGGTTAAAGTAATAAAATCCTTTCAGAACACTGAAAGTTTTCAAGTTGGCAGTTGCTGCTGACTGCCAGTCATATAGCTGGAGCATCCCATAGCAGGCAGTTGCTACTGACAGCCATGCCTCAGTCTTCACACTAGTTAGCACAGTGCGCACGTGCATGTGTATGTGTGTGTGTGTGTGTGTGTGTGTGTGTGTGTGTGTGTGTGTGTGTGTGTGTGTGTCTTTGTATGTCTCTGTGCCTGTTTGTGTGTGTGTGTGTGTGTGTGTGTGTGTGTGTGTGTGTGTGTGTGTGTGTGTGTGTGTGTGTGTGTGTGTGTGTTTGTGTGATGCAAGGCATCTTTGGTGGCGATATAAACTGTAGACATCACCATATCCAACTTGTAACTGGTAGTGGGAAAAGGGTTAACGCATTTCTGAACAAGTCATTGACACTATAAAAAGTTTTGTGCAGCTCAACATACATTTAAAACAAAAGGTTTCTTCAGTTTTGCTTTTCTGTTTGTGCGCAGGACCGATAGATAATTAGCAGTCAGCAGCAAATCTTCTTCTTCTGGCTTTTCCCAGTTAGGGGTCGCCACAGCGGATCACCAGTCCGCACATGATTGGCAGTAGAGTATTACGGTTTTAAGTTGCCAGCCCAGCGCTCAACCTTCCACAGAAGGCACACACACACACCTAGGGCCAATTTAGAGTGTCCAATCCACCTACAGCATATTTTTGGGATGTGGGAGGAAACCAAAGCACCCGGAGGAAACCCACGCGACCACAGAGAGGACATGCAGACTCCACACAAAAGGCACCCCAGCTGAGAATTGAACCAGGGAATCTCTTGTTGTGAGTCGACAATGCTAACCACTGCACCACCACGGCCGCCCTAGCAGAAAGCAGCAAATGCCAGCTTGAAAACTTTCAGTGTTCTGAAAGGATCTTATTACTTTAGCCAGTTTAATATCATCAGTATAGCTGACATTCATTGCGCCAGTTTACAAGACAATGGACTGGTATGTTTCAATTACCGCTGACAGCCACAACACCCTAACAGTGGTGCGCACAACTCTCAAGGTGCACATATGTGTACCCATGAGACACTGACATTAGAACAAGGCAGACTGCTGTGCCACTTTCCCTGTGTAAATTTTGCTTCAGTCCAGAGCTCATACTGCTGTCACTATGCACACCCCTTTTAGGGGACTGCACATCATCTTTAAGAATATGATGAGTAAATGATATATGCTTATTTAATGATCAAATAACCTATAAGGTGCTCAGTGCTGAAAGAATAAAAAAAAAAACAACACACCTCATTAGAAACAAAATAAAAAACAGTATTTAGTTTTTGAAAAAAAAGGTATTGATCTACGTATTTAGTGGCATATTTACAAGAGATTTATGCAGAAGACCATGTGGTTATCTTAACCATTTTTATTAACATCTGTACTACTTAAAATCTTTCAGAGTCTCTGGCTTTTGGCACGATTTTCACTTTTAGGGTTCAGCTCTTTTATGAAACGTCTTAGAATTTTTATCATCCCTTGGCCATCTGAAAGAAGCTGCTCCATCTTTGTACCACCCTAAGAGCAGCTGCATACCCTCTCATTTCCATGGAGCCTCAGCATACCTAGTCAACCTGTTGCTATGCATTTCTCCTGTGTGATATACAGGTATCTGGGAGTACAACAGGCAGCGCTGCCCTGTCACCTGTAGGGCAAGGATGTCCTTTTTTAAAGACTTCTCTTCTTATGTGGCAGCTGAATTTAACCTTCAGCCATCTTTAACAGAAAATGTAGCAGAGAAAGATGCTTAATTTAAGCTTAGCATCTTTTATACTTTAGAACAATTTTTCTCACCTTTACGCTATTTCTTGTTCGCTGCTGCTGCCACCTTCTTTTGTCTTCATTGCATGGCTGGTTCTCATTAAGATCTCTTTGCCTAGTTAATTCATTGTTACTGCCTGCACCTTCTTTTCAACTTATCCCTCTGTATTCTTTTGATCCTATGAGGCTTTCAGAGAACTAGACAGCTGCCTTCATCTTGTTTCCTAACCTCCACCCCGACTTTGACAAATCCACCATTTATTATGAGCACTTCCATTATTCTTCAAGTAATTATATTTGCCAATGTTACATGGACATTTCTTTGTCTCTGACTGTTTTGACCTTCTTGTAGATGAAAGAAGAGACAATATTTTATTGTTTGTCCATCTGTTTACTACACTGTAGTTAGCTAATTATGTGCATTGCCAGGCATTCGGACCTATTCTCAGCACTTGTCATATTTAGCTGTCTAACTCCTCAGAAAAAGATACACATCTGCATGTAGATGTACTTACTAACGTGTAACAAATAACAAGTTGCTGTACATTTATGTAAAGAATTTTAAATTAGTGATATATACATACAGGCATGCACGCGTGCACACACACACACACACACACACACACACACACACACACCGGACATATATATAAATATATATATATATATATATATATATATATATATATATATATATATATATATGTATGGGTCTACTTCATAAGATCGACAGACCATTTGATCGACATTCATTTGGTCGACAGACCATTTGGTTGACAACCAGTATTCAAGGCAAAAACCTGGGAATTGCCCCCCTCCCCAATGTTGTGTGACCCTGGAGTTGATATATATAGTTAGGGGAGTGTGGGGGCACTATTTTCATTTAAAATGTGAAGTTTTTGTTGTATTTTCATGTCTTAAATGGAAATAGGTAGGGGGCTTCGATCTCCACACCCCCCAATGTGGGGGTCTGTGCCCCCCACCCCTCTAACTATATATATCAACTCCAGGGTCGCACAACATTGGGGAGGGGGGCAAATCCCTGTTAAGTGCCTTGAATACTGGTTGTCGACCAAATCGTCTGTCGACCAAATGAATGTCGATCAAATGGTCTGTCAATCTTATGAAGTAGATCCATATATATATATATATATATATATATATATATATATATATATATATATATATATATATATATATATATATATATATATATATATATATACAAAGAGAGAGAGACTGTATACATGTAATGGTACTACATATATGTGTATATCTATGTAAGTATATATATATATATATATATATATATATATATACATACACACATATACAGATATATGTACAGATAATATGTGTGTGTGTGTGTGTGTGTGTGTGTGTGTGTGTGTGTGTGTGTATGTGTGTGTGTGTCTGTTTCTGTATACACACACACACACACACACACACACACACACACACACACACACACACACACACACACATACGTATTCCACGTTCATACAATTGTGAAGAGGAGAGAAAACTCACCGTCACTGAAAATTTATTTCAGTAAGTTGACTTCACGGTGTTGGAATTCACTTTCAGAGTGCTTAATTTCTCAACACATTCCCATATAAACTTACACACATACAGAAAGACTACGTGTATATATGTATGTATATTTATCTATATGTCTATACAGTATCTATATATATGCATAAATTTAAAACATGTACAACCTATACAGTGTGTGTGTATATGTGTGTGTGTGTGTGTGTGTGTGTGTGTGTGTGTGTGTGTGTGTGTGTGTGCATTTACCAAAATGATCTTTTACAGTTTTTTAATTTTATTATTTTCATTCTTATATTTTTTTGTATTTTATGCATCATGTAAGTAGCACAAGGCTGAAAAATTTTAGGTTATGAGGCAGACAGATATGAGGTTTAAGGTTCTTCTGGTTAACTTTTTGTAGCTGCTTAATTATCTAAATGGGAATAAAAATAGTGTCAAAAACCAGCATGAGGATGGTTATAGAATTACAATATTGTCCATTAGTCAGGTGCATTAGTAAAATGCCACACCCAGTGCACCCACTGCAACCAAGCATGCTGTCCACCTAATTTAATGTATACTTCACAGAATTTCCTACATATTATTCAAAGGAAGTCATCATGGGTCTTCCAATTGTGCACACATTGTCTGAATTGAAGCATTGTGATACTCGGCATTCAGTACATTCTAACACTGCAAGCAATTACCAGGCTGTAGTAAATGCCTCCCATATTTGAAACTGGGCCCTGACACTGCTACCATGGAAACTGCAACAGACCAAAGGCCTGGTAAAGCTGAATGCTGACTGCACTGCTCTATGTCTAGACAAGCAGCCCCCAGAGCACCCAAAGAAGGACCTGCTTTCTAATTAATAATACTCCTCATCTGCATTCTCTGACTTAGGACCTCCAGGGTGCGTGATATATAGCCCACACACACAAACACAAAAAAAACAGTTGAGCAGGTCAGGCAGAAAAATATGAAGAATGCTGTTTATTTCACTTTTCTGGCATTACATAAATACATTTCAAGAAAATATATTTATCATACCTGAATTTTTCCACAACTGGTATTAGCTTTAAGTAACTGAATATCTGTTTATATTTCTACAGCAGAAAACTGCAGATATTAACATCTTTTTGTGCAGACTTCATTACAATATCAAACAAGATTGCTATTAACCAGTCCTTAGCACGATGCCTGTGTCAGTGTTTGTGAACGTGTTTGATTGCGCGAGTGTGTGTGTGTGAACAAACTCTTTGCTTGCAATATAGCTAAAGCCTTGGTAATCAGACATTAAACAAGTAGCAAACAATGTCATTAATTAAACAATGACTACTGATTACTATTCAAAAATGAGTACACTGATTGGCAAACCAACTAGTGTGCCTGTTGTAAATCGAGCATATACCAACAGAAAAATGTCTGGCCGCTGAAGTACCATTGAGCGGCCAGATTTTCTATTGGTATATGCTGAGCGATAGAGCAAAATATGAGAAAAATCAGGTACATTATGCAAAATTTACCTGATTTTCCTTGTATTTCTGCACTGTCCCTTACAATATCTTGTCAGTAAAGAAATGTCTTCTCTATTGCTTCTCATGCATTGTACTGACATACTGTATAAGTGTGGGAATATAAGTCCCATAGGCATGTGTAGTACGTCAGTAAACAAGAAGAATGCAGAGGAGCACTACATGCCATTATACAAAGATGTTATTTACAAAAAGTAAGCAATTTCTTTCTTAAATAATGTCATTATATAATGACAATAATCCACTCCTGTTTGTGGGTATATCAGGACTTGCCCATGGCTGGCTTTGTTTGATTATGAGGACTTTAGCTTTAATCAAACCACACCAACCATGGGTAATTCCTGAAATACCTACATACAGTCATGGATTATTGTCAAGATAATTCCTTCTTTGAAAGGTATAAACTTGTCGGGTAGATGAAGTGGCTTGGCAGAAATAAACTGCTGCTCTTCTGCTTAATAGCTCACCTGTAGCTCACTTTTGCAGGAGAGGGGAGTATTAAAGGTGAGTCTTCTGCAAGTTGGAAGATATAAGCACTTATATGGATAACAGATGTATAATTTGTTATCCAGCTCATGTTAGTGACTACCTGTGGCCACACCATTCCAAAAGAGGAGGGGTTTCAGCTCAGGTCATTGAGACACCCGGAAAGGAAAGCATCAGATGTTTGCTGAACTTAAAATTTCCATGGTAGAAAAATGAGATGGCATTACTGTTGTGTAGCTACCACTGGAAGCTGTTACATGGGTATCACTGATATTACGTCTATATACACACCCTCCAACTATTGCTTTTTGCTTCCTTGTCCTTACATATATGTCCTCTCTGTGTCTTGTTTCCTTTAAAAAAATGTATTTTTTTGTCTGAAGCAGTATTAAATCTGAGTGCAGACTGTATAAGAAAAGAGGTCTTAAAAATTCTTAAACAGATTTAGTCACTACATAGAAGATTAGTTCTTTTTTTTAAATGTAGACTGACAACACAGTGGAATAAATGCCATACGCACTAACACAGGTGTTAAAAACAAAATATAAATGTGTGCAGTGATTACGTATGCTATGCCTTTGCTGTAGAAGTAAACTAGTCTCATACAAAAAGAGAGGACCTGCAGTATGTTTACATTACATGGGCAAGCCAACATGGAAGCCTCTCTGTCTGAGCAAGTTACTGGTAGGTTTCAGAAAAAGGAAAAGTAAATAACACCTTATCTGAGAAATTACACTCATTTCCATCATTTTAACACTGTTCATCTTTCCAGAGAAATCCATGTTTTTGTGTAGCATGAGGCTAAGGCTAACCACCCATACTGGGGCAAGGCAGGCATCGGCAGGAAAGAAGGAAGAACATGACATATGGCAATTTCAGCTGCAGGCAATGGTATGGCATAAGGAAAACAAACATGAAGCCTCTCTGGTGGACTATTGCTAGACTATCAGTTCAAGAAATACTGTTCCCATTAACAGCATAGGAAAATTATACCTTGCAGAAAGCAGGGTCTGGTGTCTGTGTCTGGCACTTCTCCTAGAGAATGGAAAGGATCGCGCTCATCTGCGGTACACATGTGTATGACTGTTACATCTTGGGTACAACAAATGTAAGTGACACAGGCCATTAATATCTATGTACAATTCTTTAGAATCTGCATTTTGTATTCCCCCAATTTCATAATGCCTTACTTACATTTAGCACGAAGTATAAATAGCTGTAGTGGATTTGATTTTGCATCTTCCATTTCATGGATCTATGTTTTAAGCACCGTCTTCATTAATATTCTGGCTTACAAAGATTATTCTTTAACTGCCCACTGAACTAATGTGTTTAATGAATAGACTATTTAACAAGAATGACACATCTTCAAAGACTGAATGTGGATTTAAGTATATAAATACTAGAAATATTTAGAACACACTGAGAAAGCACCAATTTTTAAAACCCATTCAACAAGGCTGATGCAAATTATACTTATTGCTGTACAGGAGTAGCGGTAAACAAATATCCTGAGAGATGGAAATTACAAGCCAGCTGTAACTGTCAGCTTTCTCATGTATTCTCACCATTGATATGGAAGGTGTAGGACCCACTAGGGAAACAGAGCAAAATCTCCTGTCTCACATGAAAGAACCGCAGTGAGTCATTCTTCTAGGCCAACAAAACAGATGACATCAGAGGGAATGGTGTTCCTTAATGTCACATTCACCAGCTGTTCACCTCTTCCTGCTGGAAGAAAAGAAATAACATAAAAAATCATGCTGATGAGAGGATGAAGAATTTGGACAGGCCAGAAGACATAAGCAAAAATAGTATTAACTGGAGAAAATAAAGGGAACAACAGAGAAGAGACTGATTTTGCAAGGCTCTCTGGACATCTCAGGTGGAAACAGAGGTGTTCTTGTGTACACTCAGGTGGCCAATAACTAGGCAGCTGCCTAGGGTGCCACTATTAGCAGAGGCACTTTTTCAATGTTTATTTGGTGTAAGTAGACCAGTATGGGGGCACCAGGTGGTGTGGTGGGGGGCACTGTGGAGCCCTTTTGCCTAGGGCACCAGTCGACCAAAGGCCGCTCCGTACACTGGAATGGAAGAAAAGGAAACTGCCACAAAATTAAACTAAGACTTGTCTGATTTGTAACACTCAGGTGCAAGAAGCCATTTTTAATTTCTCCAAGTCTTTTGGGTTTCAAATACCATGATGGGAATGGACCCCATTCCTAAGTCAAAGTACGATTAAAGTTCATGAAATTAGTAATGTTTCACTCTTTGATGTCAGCCAAAAGTGCTCTTCGCAGCACCCACAATGTGCCCAGTAATGACTCCTGCAATTCGTAGTGTTACTTGAATTGGTAACATATCTAAATACGATTGTAAATTCTTTTTTATAAGACCCGTTGCTCCTACTACTATTGGAACTGTCTGGGTATCTTTCTTCCACATGGCTCTCATTTCTGCTTGCAGATCCAGGTATTTTATGACTTTTGTGTCTCTCTGTACGCAGGACAATGTAGTCACTAGGTGTGGCGATTTCAATGATCAATGCTACTTTTGTCTTCTTTTCTTGGACCACTATATCCGGTTTTCTAGCATCTATCTTTTGGACTGTTTGTGCTGGGTGATCCCATGTGATATAAACTTCATAATTTTCTGTGATTCTTTGTGGCTCATGTTTCCAGTGTTTTTCAGCCATTTCAATACCATAATGTTTGCACAATCTCCAGTGTAACAGTCTCGCCACATTATTAATGCCTTTCAGTATACAGATCCTCTGCCATTAGTGCTTCAAAACCAGCAACAAGGTGTGTGACTGTTTCTAATTTGGTTTTACAAAATCTACATATGTCTGTTTTTCCCACATGTTCAATGGACTTTGTAAACCAGCATGTATACAGCCCATTATCTTGTGAAGTCCAGTGAGGGAAGACAGATGTTGACAGATATATCAAACCCAAACTATATGACCAAGTTCATGTATTTACCTATATGTTAATTATCTGATAGCCATACCATTTATGTCTCTCTGTTAGTGGAGACAATTGTTTGGCAGTCAGTACAGAGGGCTGTTTTAGTAAGCTACTTCCTATGGTCTTGGGTGTAGGGCTTGATTCCTCTTTCCTCCAGGTACTAACCATATGACTGAAAAAATTATTTAACCAGAAAGAGCTCCCATGTTGCTCCAGAAAATTATCCCTTGTGTTCAGTGGGCTTATCTGACTAACAAATAAAAAAGTCTATTCAGGTTTATTCAGGTTTACTGGGGAACTACAGCCTATCTTGACATAAATGAGCAAGAGAAGCTGGTCAGTCACAGTACAAAAGCACATATTCACTCGCACACTTCATGAATAGCAGTGGATAACTCAGAGGATCACTTCATGTGCAGGTTTGTGGATGAAAAATACAGTACCTGGTGAAATCAGGGAGTGATCAGTAGGCTGTCCATGCTGGTTGTCCCTCACTGACACAAGAGACATTACCAAATAGCAGATCCACTCCCTCCTCTCAAGCACAGAATGTGGCTTCCCAGGTCTTGCTTGGAGAAATTACAACTTCCCTGTTTGCTTCCTTAGTTCCCACATCTCTCCTCACTCCTTAGGAGAGGCACATGGACCATGACCTACATACCTTTCCCTCCTTGCCTGGCACCTCCAGTCCCAGAGCTGCTATTCACAGCCCAGTCATGTGGGTCACAGAAAGGCTCCACCCATCCGCACCATGGAGCCAAGCTAATTACCAGCAAGAAAGACTTGTGTACCCAGGCCCAGTTCTGTGTCATACATTAAGTTAATACAGACAAAGCCATACATTTGTCCTCATAAACCATTCTGTAACAATTTTGTTAAAAAATTCCTTTTCAATTTTTCAGTACTTTCTATGCTGAAGGACAAAACAGAACATGAGGAAAAGTGAAATGAATCTAGAAATAATATTCTGAACGGAGAGGTAGAGTTTGAACCACTCACATTTCACAGCCACAGATATAATTTAGGTCACTAAGTTGAAATCATGTTGATAAGCAGATATGGATAAAACCAATAGGACAAAAGTGCAAATACTGGATAGATCATCTGATTCCATGCTGACATTCAGCTTTGATTGGGTTCTAAGTAACCTAAGCTTGAACTGCACATATCTTTACTATAATACCACCTCCCCTGGGTCACTTGTTATATGTTCCAGAATGTATCTCTATTTCTGGGTTGTACATAGATGAAAGTCAGAACTCAATAACCTGGTAATTCATTTACTGCTAGGCTCTGGTTACTTACTTAGCATTAATGGATATAGAAATGTGTGAAAATTACCATGTACTGTGCTCTGTATTTTTTCATAATATGCCAAGACCCTCTACACAAATGTGTCCCTTTTTAGAAATGGCCTTACAGCTTTTCACCTGTATTGTGTGACCACAGCGTACACAACAGCAAAGTGAGAGAATCAAAGCCTGTAGTACAGAATGACATTACCAGACGTCCTGGCCCTTTGTGCAGTACTGAGCCTGTGACCAAGTCAGAATTTTCTTATTTTGATGTGTTGGTATAAATGATAATTATTTTGACACCACTATACGTTTCTTGTCTTCAGAGGTACAGCAAAGAATAAGCTTTGGTTCAAGAAGTGATTGCTACTATCCATTCTTATATTATAAAAATAATCAGCAGTAAATCTTTTTAAGTCTTGTTCATATCAATGTCTAACTCTTTTCCTCTTTTGCAAATTGTACCCGTTTTCTTTCTCTTGTCAGCCTGCTCTCTCTTGCATAGCGACATCAATCACTCTGCAGCTCTGAACCTGTCCACGCTCCACTAGATAGAAACAGATTTTGTGTTCCCATGGGAAGTCTGACTTACATTATCTTATGTCCCCCTCCCTTATTTTGAAAATGATATAATTAAGACAGCACAATTTGACCTACTTTTTTAACAAAACCAGAAAATTAAAAAGGTTTTTGCTTCACACTGGACTCAAAACCTTCTGAATATCAGCACATTTTCTCATTTCTCACTTCTCTCTCATATCGTACCAAAGTTAAACCTACTGCACTTCAAGGAAAACACAATATTTCTTTTGTCATGTCTATACTGGTAACTTTTTTCCTCACCTTCACTTTTTTTTGCTACCTGAAGACTACCTCACCTTTGGCATTACTCCAAAGTAGTAAATGAATCTCTTCCCAAAGTCCAAGCTATTTAATCACCCCTATCTTTCCTCATCTTTTCTTTGCAAACTTACAATTTAACATTTGGTCGATAACCTATTAGATTTTAGTCTATTGTAAATATAAAGACTAATTACGCATTGATCAATACATGTAATCTTACCAGTACTCACTGTACCAAATACTACATATTTTTGAATGCTGAAATTAATTTTACCAAATGTAGATGTTTTAGTTATAAAACATATAGAAAATCTAGTTATATCAATGCATATTTACATAGTTCTAATTCTAACCCTAAGCGTCTCCAGTTCAACATTATTAAGAGACAGGTTATCAGCTTGTACTTCCTAACTTCAAATGACAGCTTGTTTTCTAAGTAGTCAAACAGCTGACATGGTTATTTACCAATACAGGTTACAATAGAATTTTAAATACTAACATTTTGCATAATGATGTTAAAGCATTATGCTCAAGTATTCACTTTTTTAACACCAGGTTTAGATGATTCTCGGTCACCCACGTCCCCCGGAATCTTTTTTAAAGTTTTTTGTCTATCCTTCTAGCATGTCGAGGGATCAGTTGCTAGTGTCCTCTCCTGCTCAGCTGGTGAACCTGGGAATATTGAGGCAATGTTACAATTGCCTCATGTACACAGACAACCCTCTCCTCCTCCCACAAAACACAAATACATGCGAGAGATGCAACTATACGGCCAACCTGGAGGCTGAGCTCTCTCAACATAGGACTGGCAAGACCAGTCAGGAGGAGAAGGTTACCACACACACTATAGACCCAGTCTCACATAGCACCATTACAACCTCAAATCATACACATAAACACACAAAGACATACTCGGAGGCTCTGATCAAAAATCTACCAAAACAGCAGAGGCCACCAAAGCAGACACCCAAACAACCACCACCTCAGAACACAACACCTGCAACACATAGACCTCACAGTCAGAGTGTCAAACAGTCACAGCCCTTAAGGCCAAACACAATGCCAGACACACTAGTCATTGGTGACTCCATAGTCAGACACACTGACGTCTCGCTCACCAGACTGAGTAAGGAGAAGGTCACAGTAAGCTGCCTGTTGGGTGCTAGAATCCGCCACATAACACAAGCACTCAGGTCTCTCAACAGCAGGTACAAATATGACTCAGTCATTGTCCACGCTGGTGTAAACGACCTGAGACGCACTCCTGGACTACATGAAAAGAGACATTGAGGAGCTCTCTGATTATGTAGCTCAGGCAGGTATGACCCTGACCTTGAGCAGTATCCTACCTTCACCAAGAATGATGCCACAATACAGAGATAAGATGATCAGCTTTAACAATTGGCTTAAACACTGGTGTCATTCAAGGGATCCAGTATCTGTCTGCCTGGGATGACATGCTGACAAGCCACGCTGTTTCATAAGGGACGGCTTGCACCTGTCACCCTGGGATTGCAGATATTGGCAAAGGCTCTTGCCACCCCCATAGTGCCTTTTATAGGCAAGGCTCAAATTCTAAACCTACCACCCTAGAACACAAAAAAGAAAAAAAACTAAAGGTAATGCTGCTCAATGCCAGAAGTCTAAATCTCAAAATGCATGCACTCGAGGCCCTTCTCAGTATGGAGAACATCGATGTCTGTGCTGTGACAGAAACCTGGTTCAAGGCTCCTGAGAGCACCCCAGCGCTATCAGGTTTACCTCATATCATGCGTTCCGGCCCCAAAATCCGGACAATACCAAGAAAGGAGGGGGGTATCCATATTCATCAAGAACACCCACACCTCAAGACTGGTGGCAACGCACGATGCATCGGAGACCATCCAGGTGCAATTAACCATAGGCAAGACTGCTCTGTAAATTGTAGCATGTTACAGGCCACCCTCACAAACTCAGGAACCTCACATGGCCTTCCTGAAAACACTAGAGGGGATAAATGTATCACCAAACACCATCATACTAGGTGACTTCAATTACCCTAATATAGACTGGGAACACTACTCAAGCCCAAACACCCTAGCCCAAAAGTTCCTGGAATTCATAAACTCAAATGCCATGGAACAACTAGTCACCATCCCCACAAGAGGAGATAACATACTTGATCTCATCATCATGAACATGGGAGCACAATGTTCAACACCGAAAGTATACCCCTCACTGGTGAGATCAGATCACAAACTAATCTCGCTGGAGGTCCTCATCCCACCCCCACCTGAAATAAAAAAGACCACAGTAAAGAACTTCTCAAAAGCCGACTTCACACTTCTAAAGACTAGTGTGGTCTCCTTTTAGGGCCCGAGTCATGGATAACAGTACTCAAGCCGCTGAATCACTTACAAATGCCTTCTACCAGCACCTGCAGGACTGCATGGATAAGGCAATCCCAAGCAAAACAAAGACTCTTTGTACCAAAGGCAAGCGTCCAGTCTGGTGGACCCCAGCCATAAACAAACTCTACAACAAAAGGAGGAAGCTACTACACTAGAGCAAAATCCTTAAAAGGTAAGACACCCTTGATCACTATAAGTAAAAACTAAGAGCTCTCATAAAATCATCCAAAGCAAATTTAGAGAAAAATAGCTAAAGACTCAAAAGACAATCATAAGGCTTTTGATTTAGAACCAGGCCCAGTTCTGTGTCATACACTAAGTTAATACAGACAAAGCCATACCTTTGTCCTCATAAACCATTCTGTAACAATTTTGTTAAAAAATTCCTTTTCAATTTTTCAGTACTTTGTATGCTGAAGGACAAAACAGAACATGAGGAAAAGTGAAATTAATCTAGAAATAATATTCTGAAAGGAGAGGTAGAGTTTGAACCACTCACATTTCACAGCCACAGATATAATTTAGGTCACTAAGTTGAAATCATGTTGATAAGCAGATATGGATAAAACCAATAGGACAAAAGTGCAAATACTGGATAGATCATCTGATTCCATGCTGACATTCAGCTTTGACTGGGTTCTAAGTAACCTAAGCTTGAACTGCACATATCTTTACTATAATACCACCTCCCCTGGGTCACTTGTTATATGTTCCAGAATGTATCTCTATTTCTGGGTTGTACATAGATGAAAGTCAGAACTCAATAACCTGGTAATTCATTTACTGCTAGGCTCTGGTTACTTACTTAGCATTAATGGATATCGAAATGTGTGAAAATTACCATGTACTGTGCTCTGTATTTTTTCATAACATGCCAAGACCCTCTACACAAATGTGTCCCTTTTTAGAAATGGCCTTACAGCTTTTCACCTGTATTGTGTGACCACAGCGTACACAACAGCAAAGTGAGAGAATCAAAGCCTGTAGTACAGAATGTCATTACCAGAAGTCCTGGCCCTTTGTGCAATACTGAGCCTGTGACCAAGTGAGAATTTTCTTATTTTGATGTGTTGGTATAAATGATAATTATTTTGACACCACTATATGTTTCTTGTCTTCAGAGGTACAGCAAAGAATAAGCTTTGGTTCAAGAAGTGATTGCTAGTATCCATTCTTATATTATAAAAATAATCAGCAGTAAATCTTTTTAAGTCTTGTTCATATCAATGTCTAACTCTTTTGCTCTTTTGCAAAATGTACCCGTTTTCTTTCTCTTGTCAGCCTGCTCTCTCTTGCATAGCGACATCAATCACTCTGCAGCTCTGAACCTGTCCACGCTCCACTAGATAGAAACAGATTTTGCGTTCCCATGGGAAGTCTGACTTACATTATCCTATGTCCCCCTCCCTTATTTTGAAAATGATATAATTAAGACAGCACAATTTGACCTACTTTTTTAACAAAACCAGAAAATTAAAAAGGTTTTTGCTTCACACTGGACTCAAAACCTTCTGAATATCAGCACATTTTCTCATTTCTCACTTCTCTCTCATATCGTACCTAAGTTAAACCTACTGCACTTCAAGGAAAACACAATATTTCTTTTGTCATGTCTATACTGGTAACTTTTTTCCTCACCTTCACTTTTTTTTGCTACCTGAAGACTACCTCACCTTTGGCATTACTCCAAAGTAGTAAATGAATCTCTTCCCAAAGTCCAAGCTATTCAATCACCCCTATCTTTCCTCATCTTTTCTTTGCAAACTTACAATTTAACATTTGGTCGATAACCTACTAGATTTTAGTCTATTGTAAATATAAAGACTAAATACGCATTGACCAATACACGTAATCTTACCAGTACTCACTGTACCAAATACTACATATTTTTGGATGCTGAAATTAATTTTACCAAATGTAGATGTTTTAGTTATAAAACATATAGAAAATCTAGTTATATCAATGCATATTTACACAGTTCTAATTCTAACCCTAAGCGTCTCCAGTTCAACATTAGGGGTTATCAGCTTGTACTTCCTAACTTCAAATGACAGCTTGTTTTCTAAGTAGTCAAACAGCTGACATGGTTATTTACCAATACAGGCTACAATACAATTTTAAATACTAACATTTTGCATAATGATGTTAAAGCATTATGCTCAAGTATTCACTTTTTTAACACCAGGTTTAGATGTTTTAACTGAGAAGGATGTGACCAATGTACAATGTATTGTGCACATTCACACTTTTAGGATTGCAATCATCATATATGTAGCTGATATTAAGAAGATTATTAAAAATAATTTGACATTATTACTAGATAACAGTATCCAGGTGAAAGTCTTATGGGAAACATCTATTTTCATCAGTGAAAGAAGTTATACTGTTACATTAGTACAAGCTCTCATTTAAGTTTCATTCATTTGCAAAGGACATTTTGTACAAGGAACATTTCAACTGTGACAAGATGCTTGGTTGTGATAGCTTAAATATAGGAAAAACAACGCAGAAGCTGGAGAAGAAAGAAAAGAGAGAGGTGGCGAAATGATTGTGGAAGAGTTATGGTGATTTTTTTTGGAGGGTAGAGGGATTTGTAAGACTCAAATGTGTAACTAAATGGATTTTCAGTCTTAAATAGCAAGTTACAGTGCAAAAATAGGTTTGATCTTATACTATACAAAAGGAAGAAAAAAGGTACCAATGCAAAATGGCTGAGAATTGGGTAGGGAGGAAAAAAGGAGCAAGGATACAAAAAAGAGAAGAGACAACACAATCTGTTAAACAACAAGGGTACAAAAAAGAGAAGAGACAACACATAATATGTTAAACAACAAGGATACAAAAAAGAGAAGAGACAACACATAATCTGTTAAACAACAAGGGTACAAAAAAGAGAAGAGACAACACATAATCTGTTGAACAACAAGGATACAAAAAAGGGAAGAGACAACACAATCTGTTAAACACCAAGGATACAAAAAAGAGAAGAGACAACACATAATCTGTTAAACAACAAGGATACAAAAAAGAGAAGAGACAACACATAATCTGTTAAACAACAAGGATACAAAAAAGAGAAGAGACAACACATAATCTGTTAAACAACAAGGATACAAAAAAGAGAAGAGACAACACACGATCTGTTAAACAACAAGAATACAAAAAAGTGACGAGACAACACATAATCTGTTAAACAACAAGGATACAAAAAAGAGAAGAGACAACACATAATCTGTTAAACAACAAGGATACAAAAAAGAAGAGACAACACATAATCTGTTAAACAACAAGGATACAAAAAAGAGAAGAGACAACACATAATCTGTTGAACAACAAGGATACAAAAAAGAGAAGAGACAACACAATCTGTTAAACAACAATGATACAAAAAGAGAAGAGACAACACATAATCTGTTAAACAACAAGGATATGTTAAACAACAAGGATAGTTTCATTGAATGTTAATGCTATGAAAAGACTAAGCTTTTTTTACATGAAGTTAATAAAGAGGTATTGCCTACCTGGAAGAATATATATTGTTTTTTTCATCTACTGTGACAGTGGCCAAAATTATGCTCTGCACACAAAGGTCCAGCTTTCAACATATCATTTTATTGTGTAATTACCCAGTTACATTGTTAAAAGTTAGTCATTAATCATGAAGTATGCATGAAAATAAATCTACAGATAAACAAATAAACTTTACCATTTATTTATTGACATTTGTTTACTGGGAAAGTCTGAATGGGTAATAAAACTGAGTAATAAAATATCAGACTTTCAAGTGCTCCTACCTAAAGGCTATTGCGGAAACCTCAGCAGGACAGCAATTGAAACAAATGCTACACAACTCCTGAACCAACACAGAAGTCCAACTTCCACATCTGAAATTATCAAACTTTCAAGTGCTCCTACCTAAAGACTAATGTGGAAACCTCAGCAGACCAGTAACTGAAACAAACCCTACAGAACTCCCAAACCAACAATGAAGTCCAACTTCCACACCTGAAGTGCTCCTACCTAAAAGCTATTGCAGAAACCTCTGCAGAACAGTAGCTATATCTTTTTATTAGGTCAATTACGTATACATAAAAAACATTGTTTTTTATCCTAGTACCTAGTGTCGCACATCACCCGCACATCACCAGAATGAATACATCCCCTTCCAATCAATTCCTGCTGTCACTCCCCTACTATTCACCTGCAGTTACCTTTCACTATCTTAACATAAAAAAGAAAACAAACGAAGGAAAACCATTGCTGCAACAGACTTCCCAATAAATATCTATACAGCAGAAGTTCACATCCCCCTACTTAATTCCAGGATACTATCCCTCTTTTACGTATGTCTTCTTGACTTCCTCACTTTATCTAAATAGCTTCTAGTGTCTCTTTGGAGTATTTTCTGTTACTGTTTACAATCTCTCTTTATCTAAGACTCCCCTCTTTATCTAAGTAATGTCTAGTGACTTTTCTGAATATTTATTGTTACTCTTTACATAAGCTGGCCACATACAGACATGTAGAGATAAATTACCAACTTACAGATAGTCTGTGGAACTTTTACAACTGGAATAAGGTCCATCCCACTCTAGTTGCCCTCATTTTGCTTGGGATCACTCCACTTCCCTATCCCACCCCAATTCCCACCCATCCTCACTACACTTACATTTAAACATAACTAGCCACTCCCGTCACACCAAATCAATGTATTCATAACCTACAGCAATTAAAAGCAATCATCTCTCACTGTTCAATCACCTAATACCACCTATGTCCTACCCTCCACACTCAACACCATCTTTCAACCTTTAACTACTTTGCTTCCCAATTAACAACTTCAAACTACTACTTATAGTTACTTCATTATCACTTTAACCAAACATCTATACACTTCACACCCCAGTCCCAATAATAACACACTACCAAAACAAAAACACTGACCAACTATCTTCATAAAATTAAAATGTTATCTATACAAGCAGTAATACTTATAACTATTTCAATAGCTGCTCATTTAACTTCTTACACACAATAAAAAAAATATCACCACTCAGCCAAAAATCCACAAATCTTGCATCACTTCAAACAACATCAACAAACTTCAATTTTCAATACTACTCTCATAGATCAATTCCCATTCAAAATACCAACAATAAATAGCCCACAACATAGCTCCCTTAGAGTACATGAAGCCATCACTACTTTCCTCAACCTTATAATTAACACAGCATCTAAACTTCGAATTTGTGGTGACATACACACAAACCTAGGCCCAACAACTACCTCTCTTTCACCTAACAAACCCCTCTGTCATCCTCAAAATATAATAAAGTCACCTTGGCAAAATCTGATCGATTACTAGTAAACTTAAATGTCAGAAGTCTGATCACCAAGGTTCAAGACTTTCATGCCACACTCTCTCTATATTCACTTGGCATAGTTATACTAACAGAAAGTTGGTCAAAACCTCAAACTGAAGACAAAGAGGTTACCCTCCCCCCCCAGTTATAACCTTCTCAAACAACACAGGAAAGGGAAAAAGAGGAGGGGTAGCAATAGTCTACAAAAATAACAACACTACAACACCTAAACCTAAACATCCCCACTTTTCATAACACTGACATTATATTCTCAAAACTAGATATTAGTAATAACAAACACATAGTCATACCAGGGGCATATATCTCACCTGGGAACAATCTCACTACCTTAGAGAGCATACTTCAAGAGACAACAAATAACTTTTCCAAAGAAACAATAATAATTGGTGATTTCAACCTAGATTGGTATACCTGTAATGCAGAGAATCCTACCAGTCATATAAATCTCTATGGATTTACACAGCTTATTCAAAATGTCACTAGAATAGATTAAAAAAAATCAAATAGGCAATCCATCCTCTATTGGACTCTTATTAACAAAACCACAAACTATCAACATTCAGGCTGTCTACCTGACAGCCTAAGCGACTACTCACCAACCTTCCTACTTAGACAAAAGTGCAATACTCCTAAAGCTATTGTTTACCGCAAAATCCGGAACAAAAACAATCTCAATCCCGAGACTCTTGTGGCCACTATCAACAAATGCAACTGGTCTATCCTAAAAGAACTAACCCTCAACAAAGCTGTGGACTATTTCAACAACATATGTCTAAATGTTCTTAATATTCTTGCACCCTCTAGAATAGTCAGAACTAAAGCAAACATCACCTGTTGGCTAACCAAAGAAAGTAGAAATATTTTTAAACTTACAGATAAAGCCTGGGAACAAAGCCAAAACTCAAATCAAGCTAGATAAAAAAGAAATACTATACCAACATGCAAATCACACATCAAAAAAGCCACAAAAAGTCTGGTCAGCCATCAAAACTATACTACACCCTGGATCAGGCATCTGCCCCACCCCCCACAACCATTGGTTGGGCTCACCTGCTGAACAATTTAACAAATATTTCACTGAAAGTATCCGAGCACTATCCAAAAATAACTGTGGCCCCCCACAGACTACACCACTATTAGAAAATGGGAACAACAGGGAGTTCTCTTTCCATCCCATCTCAACAAACACCGTAAAAAATTATTACAAATTGAAACCAACTACCAAACTTCCATTGCAACTGACAACCTCCCAAAAGAATACCTCAAGATGTCAGCTGATGCCATAGCCTACCATGTATCCATTCTAATCAACACACGTATCACTGAACATCAAGTCCCACTTCACTGAAAATCTGTTATATAATGCCCCTCAACAAAGGAGGCATTTCAACAGAACTATCTAATTATAGACCCATTGCTATATTATCTCTTCTATCACAAATCTTAGAAGAGTGCATAGATTCTCAGCTAATGCATCACCTCTCAGAAAATAATCTGCTACCTAACTCTCAACATGTGTTTAGACCCAATCATAGTACAACTACCACTATCTTAAGCTTCACTAATACAAACAATCTACATATGAGTGAAGGCAACGTAGTCTCATCAGCTTTCCTCGACATATAAAATCCTTTGATACCATCTCTCATGAAAAACTTCTAACATTCCTCTCCAACCTAAATCTTAGTACATCTTCCCTCACTTGGTTCCAAAGCTATCTAACTGACCAATACCAGGCAGTAAAATGGTCTCAAGACATCTTCTCACTATTGCCAGTCACATTAGGGGTACCTCAAGGCTCCATTCTCTGCCCCCTTCTTTTCAATATATTCACCAACAATCTCAACACAGCTACTTCTCTAGCTACTTTAGTCCAATATGCAGATGATTCCACACTAATATGTGTGGCTCACACCCTTCAAGAACTGCAGGAAAAATGCAAAAATCATTCACAGCAGTGAAAGCATGGCTTTCCAATTCACAGCTTATATTCAACCCTAATAGAACCAAACTAATAATCTTCCACCCTACTAGAGCCACTGACCCCCTCCCCCCATCCAACTTTTCCATAACTGCTCAAGGTAGCACAACAATTGAACCCATTACACAGACCAAACTCCTAGGTGTAATCATTGATCATAACATGAAATTTGACCAACACGTATCACAAACTAATTACGAAAGTACACAAAAAATTGTGTATACTACATAAAAAAAAAAAAACATTTCCTAACTAACAATACCAAAGTAGCCATCACAAGAACTCACCTACTCTCAGCACTTCTTTATGTCTCACCCATATTCACGAACCTCAGAAAATCTGACCTAGGTAAACTAGAAGCATGTTATAACAAAATAGCTAAATCTGCCACTGACTCCCCATACAGAGCACACCGCTGTCTGGTACTAGAAAAAGTTATCTTGGATAGAATTCCCACATCTTCTTCACTACAATCAACTGACAATGGCACACAAATTAATTACCCAGCCAGGCAAAACATCTATCCTACAAAACCTACTAGAACCTTGTTTTAACCCTAGAATATTACACTCTATCAACAAATCCTTGACAAAGTTATCAAATCTGCCATTTCCCCAGGTGACATTCTGTACTATAGTTATTTAACCAAAATCTGCAACTCCCTGCCTCTAGAACTCAGAACTTTAACTAATATCACCCACTTTAAAAATGCTCAAAGAACAACTAAAAAATAAATGGCTTTGCTCATCAAGATAAAACACATTTTTTCCCTACTTACTTCTACCATCATCAATTATGACACTTCCTTCTTATTACTGTAACACCCTATAAGAATATATTAACATCTCTGAAATCACTATGTCCTTTATTTTCTTCACTCTAACTACTATCCTGCTAATCATTTTATTCCCATCAAAATTCATAACTCTATCTCTCAGATAAAGCAGCTCCTATAAGGAAAAACTTTCTTCTAGTCTGTATAAATACTTTACCCATAACTCCTTAGTATTGTTCTACCTTAAAACTGATTCTAACTGTTCTTTGAACCTTCTGCTTGACAGAATGATAAATTTTGTCTGCTCATTTCTGCTTATACTTTAACTTTCTATTTCTATCCAATGACACCTTAAACCTGACAGAACACTTCTTCTTTTCCCGGTTAGGGGTCGCCACAGTGGATCACCTTGTCTACTCATGATTGGCAGTGGAGTTTTATAGTGTTGAGTTGCCAGCCCAGTGCCCAACCTTCCACAGAAGGCACACACTCACACCTAGGGCCAATTTAGAGTGTCCAATCAACCTACAGCATGTCTTTGGGATGAAACTTGAGCACCCGGAGGAAACCCATGTGACCAGAGGGAGGACATGCAGACTCTGCACAGAAGGCATCCTAGTCAAGGATCGAACTGGAGAACCTCTTGCTGTGAGGCAGCAATGCTAACCGCTGCACCACCATGGACCCCTTAAACCTGACAGAACACTACTTTGTCTAGTTCCATTTTACTCAAACTGTTACACAACAATTTTGTCACCATGCTTGTATACACTGATTTTTTTTTTTTTACTTGTTCGACTTTAACAATTTGTTATAAGATTTTTATTTACTTATGCACTAACTTGTCTTTGTAATAATGTTCTCATGTAAATTTTTTGTCTATTTTATATGTTGGAGCTTTTCTCCCCAAGCCTCTGCTGATAATGGGCTCACACCCAGTTGGGCTTTCCCGGTAAACAAATGTAAAATAAATAAATAAAAACATATTTTCAGTAGAGGCTCAGGGAGAAAATCTGCATAGAGTTAGATAACATCAAATAAAAGAGTAAGATAGATGTAACTAAAAAACAAAACAAAAAAAAAACATATATACATAAAATCGGAGAGTGGAATGCAGAGGATACAATAATGCATGAGGAGACATCAGTAATGTTATAATAATAAAAAAATAAATAAAAAAATGAGAATTAAATATTACAATCCATCCATCCACAAACCTTTTTCCTATTTTTGCACATAGGGTCAAGCGTGACACTTCGACAGTGACAATCATCTAGAGCAAAGGTTTATACTGCCAGGTGGCTAGCCCTGCTGCAGTAGTTCTTCCACACCACACTCTCACCTATGCCCAATTTAGAGTGTCCATTACACTTACTGCATGTCTTTGGAAAGTGAGAGGAAATCAGAGCAAAACCATGTGAACACAGGGAGGACATGCAGGCTCCATGCAAAAGCCACACCAGCCGAGAATTGAACCGGAGAACTTCTTGCTGCGAAATGACAATACTATCCACTGTGCCACTGTGCCGGCCATAACAATTAAATATGACAATGTAATAATAATAAAGAAAGAAATGATAATTAAATCTAAGGATCAGTATTTACAAAATTATTAGAAGTATAGTCTATTATGCCAGGAAATAAAATAAAAAAATCAAGTTCCCTCAAAAGTGGGGAGAGGGCAGGGGTTGAAAGGTCCAGACAGATAGTATGATGAGCGGTTACTATGAATGTGAAGTATTTCTAGATGCAGATTATACAGTTGAGGAGCATGGTGATAGCATTAGTTAGTGATAAATTCTTTGAGCGAGACCTTGAATACATGGAAACTAGATGTAGTCCTGACTGAATCTGGGATAGAGTTCCATAGTTTGACTATGCAGCAAGAGTATAGACTTTATCCCATACTTTTTTTGGTTTATAAATTTCAAGCAGGTTTTTATCTTGAGACTACAAAGGGTAATTTAGGAGACAGTGATGAAGTACTGAGGAGACAGGAGGGCACGTAGAGGGGTTATTTAGTATTTTCTAGGTTAGAAGATGTCTATTAGTTGATGTGGAAGTTCTAACCAGGTGAGATCATGTAATGCAGAGCAATGATAGACTTTCTGTGACAGGTTAGCTGAAAATCTAACTATTTTAGTACAGTTTTTTTCCAGTTGTGAATTAAGAGAGATCTGGATATTAGTAAAAATAGTTTAGCTATAGAAAAGAGTTGGTAAAAGATAAAGAGTTAGCTAGGGTGATTCTACTAGAAAGAGTAAGGAACTGTTTTGCTCTATAGCAGACCTATGTTTTGATAATTTTTTTATGCAGTTTTGTATGTGAAGATGAAACTTTAGATCCTCATTTATGCCATATTCAGTCAAAGTGTATGAGAGGGCTAGGGGTCCCAGACTTTATAGGTTCATAGGAGTTTACTAGGCTAATGGCCCTAGGGCCTTTACAAGACTTACCATGCTATACCCATGTTCCCTAATTGACCTTAGTTAGATAGTTGTTATTCGCAGAGCGAGTCTATAATCAGCAGCGACTGCCCCTGTCCATGAAGGAAACAGGTGCCAACCCTGGGGTGAATTTATGGTCTCCCATCCAATTGTCTAGGTTGCACTTGAATAGGGTAATTGAGGAGCTCTGTTTCACGTGAACTGGGAGTTTATTCTAGAGGAGCAGCAAACTCTAGGAGATATATCTGAAACTCCAGCATGTTCTGTTAATGTCACAGTTTAGGTTGAAATTCCTGTAGTGACTCTTGTCCCATTTGATGCACAGATGTGCAGCATTTCCATTAGGGCAAGGTTGAAGACTGCTCTTTAGGCCAGGCACGAGTCACCTTTCTGCAGCCTGCAGGATACAGAATACAGTGACAGGGCTTTCAGTCTTTCCGTGTAGGTCTTGTTTTGGAGGTTCTGAATTTTCTTGGTGAGAAACCTCTGTGATCTCTCTAGCTGCTGCAGTTATCTGGTGAGGTACATGCAAAAGGAAGCATTGTATTTGATTAGTGGTTTGATGAGGGTGGAGTACAGAGGAGTTACAACATCCTTACTTGTGGATGCGATGCCCTTACTTATGAGACAGGCACTGTAGAAGGTTTACCTTACCAATGTGGACACATGGTCAGAGTTTAGATTGCTGTCAGCCTGTGTTGCCAAATCTCACACCACTGGGTTTGAGCTTAAGGGGTGCTGCCAATACTGTAATTTGCAAAGACTTCCTCTTTTCCAAAGGGGATGATAATGCACTTTTTTGTATTTAGTTTTAGTCTGTGGCTTTGGCACCAGTCATTTGTCTGTGTTAGCTCCTTTTGTAATATGTTAATATTGTTTGTAGACTCAGTGATTGTGCCCAATTTGCAGCCATCAGTGAACTTGGTAAGCCACAGGCCATCTACTTTTGCCTGGACTTCTGAGAAATAGATTCCAAACTGTAGAGGGCCCAGCACAGATTCTAGTGATACACCACTGCTAACTGTTCTACTGGTAGAGGTGGAATCCCCAACTTTGATGGTATGTTTTCTGTCTGTGAGCCAGTTGGCTACCCATCTAGTGATGTATGGGTTAAACTCCAGCTGGGTGAGTTTCTCTATGAGTGAGGGATTGTGCCAAATCCTTGGCTAAGTCAAGATAGGTGGCATGTACTGTTTTGCATTCATCCCGGGCTTTGGTGACAGTCATGAATAAGTCCACCAGGTTCAAGAAGCATGATCTACCCTTAATAAAGTCAAACTGGATCAGGTCAAGAGTTTGAAGGTCACCTATGTCCTTGTTGATAAGGTCCATGGTGATACTTTTCATGGCGTTGCAGATGAGGCCAGTAAGGCTTATGGGTCTATAGTTACCAGGGTTGGTTGATGGACCTCCTTTATGCAAGGGGATTACTGTTGCTGTTCATCACTCTGCTGGAACAAAGCCAGTGCTCATACTAAGGTTATAGAAAGCGCCATGTGGTTCCACTAGGTCTCATTTTGCATTGTTTAGAAAGCAACCTGGGATGTTATCTGGTCCCATAATGGCCATATTTTTGGTCTTGGAGACTGCAGAAATGACCTGCTCTTTGGGGATACTAACTTTGGGAGGACTGGTGTCAGGTATGCTTTACAGTATGGCTGGTGGGGACAGGGGGGTGAACTTTGCACAAAATCTGTCAGTTAACAGGTTGGCAATTTCCTCAGGCTAAGTATGACAGGCACAATCTACTATAAGTTTGGCACATAGCTGGGCATTCCCTTTTAGATTTCAGACATAGTTAAATGCCTTATGATTATCCTTAGCTAGGGATGCTAAGTTAGATTTGTAACTAGCTTTAGAAGACTTCACAAGATATCTAATTTTCTTGTTCAAGCTGTAGAGAGTATTTTTCTTCTGCTGTGTAAATTTCCTCTTGCTCTTAGATATCACTTGTTTCCTTTTGCTATATAATCTATTTATACTTGAGTTCCACCAGGGTGGCCTGTTTTTTTTTTTTGGGAAGACCTGGTTTTGATCTGGTCACGTACACCCAAGACTATAGAGTTGTTTAGGTGGTATTACAGGGCATTTGTGTACTCCTCTGCATAAGAGTCATCGTTGGCTGTGTTAGCAGGGAGTCTGAAACTTTTTATACTAATCACCTGGCAGGCTATAGTTTGCTTTACAGAAATTGTTAATTTTTTTTTTGCTCCTTTGGGGCATCAGGTCTGATCATTACTTCAAGTGAGAGAGATTTATGGTGTGACCTTATCAGGGAGGGCAACACACAGGGGGTAGTGCAGTGACCCCCCTCTCCATGTTGGTGAGTACTAAGTCTAGAACACTTGAGCCCTTTGTGGGGGTGCAAAATAGCTGTTCCAGGGCATCTGTATTGACAAAGACTAGGAACATCAGGGAGAGCATATTTGTGCTCGTGTGTGTCACCCAACTGACGGAGGGATAGTTGAAATCTCCCATGACCAAAGTGTTTGGCTGTATAGTGAGTGACTTTAGTAAGTCCAGGTAGGTGGGGTGCTTCTCCTGGTTCATGGAGGGGGAACTGTAGCTAGCAATGATATTGTAAGGTGTTTTACCTATAGTTAGTTGGACCTGGAGTAGCTCAAGAGAGTCATACTTTTTAACCAGTCTCGGGGTGTACATGGCTTTAATGAAGATAGATACTCCTCCACCTTTGTTTCTTTTATGCTCATTTTGGGGTCCAAAGCTTTGGAAGGCATTGTAGCCTTGCATGGCTGGGGTCCTCTTTGCGGCATTGAGCCATGTCTCAGTCACTGCACAGATGTTAACATACCTATCAGTTTTTCTGTTGTCAGTTTTCTGCCTACTGATTGAGGTCTTCCTTATAGGTAGTTTAAAGCAGAAATGATCTTGTTTGAGAGTCAAAACCTTTTATTAGTGCTAGTGCTGTTGTAATAAATGAGTCTCAGTGGAATTTCTGTACTACTTCACTCAAAGCATAAATGTGGAATGTTTAGCTGTCTATAAACATCTCTGTTCTCATCCTTTGAGAAGAATTGCTGCAATAGCCAAATTCAAAAAGGTGAACATGAGTTTTGTTTATTTTGGGAGATCTGGAACTTTCTAGCTCAATGGAGTTGTATCCTTTTCAGCTTTGTAAGATAAGAATAGCTTATCTCAAGATGACTTTTGGATTTATCTGAAACTGTGCCATGTGATTATGTCTTTTTGGTGTCTCAGCTATGCTTGTAAAGTCTATTAGATCTCAACGCATAAGGGACTATTAGACTGTAGTATTCCTATGCAACAGTCAGGCAATAGCAATGATAAAGTGCGTCATGTCAGGATGAGTTTAGTCCTCCACTGTTATCCTCTTTATGACTCCATGAAACAGTTAAAACATACCAGGACCTTATAAAACTAATACATTATTGATACTGAAAAAAACTGTCTTCTAATTTTGTTAGCTATGACTAAACATGCCATTTGTATTAGAAATCTGTGGTGAGGTAGTAATGCCCTCCTCAAATATGTCAAAAAGTATTCTATATTGATGATACTCTGTTTTGGAGTTGTCAAACTCTTAATTCTGCTTAAGGATGTATGACTTGCTTGTGCATTTTTCCAAGAATAGTTGCTCTTTTTCTTGAATTAATTTATTGAGGAGTAGTAGTTATGTGAAGATGTATGGCAGGTTATATATTGTGGGACATTCAGAGTCAGTGAGTTTTCTCATTCTTCTGATAACTCAGAGAATTATCTTTGCTGGAATGATGGCAAGTTTATTAATATATGTCTGTGCCTAAACTGCATATCACAATACTTTAGAAAGTGCTTCCTCAGATCAATTACAAATTACTGGTATTAAAACTACAGGACCAAAGGTACAAGGTGCCTCATACTGGCTCAGTTTAAAGAAGTAAGCAACAGGTTTGGCAGTACTTTGAACAAGCGTGCATGCAAAACTGAGTGTTGTGTTTAATTGTGTGTTATGCTTTGTCATCACAATTTTTCTGGTTGGCCAAGCATATAGCTTGTAGGATTTTCTTTTATTGTTTATTACATATACTTATAATAAAATTGGCATTACTATTGAAACCTGGAAAATGCATGGGTCGACCAAGCACATGGTCGACCTGAAATCCTGAATCCGGAACAACGAAATTCCAACCAGGTCAAATGTGAATACATCGAAACCGGTAGTTCGATGTATTCACCATAGCAGGAGGTGACATCCGTCACCCATGCTATGCACCTCCACGTACTGTGGCATTCCATAGTCAATAGAACGTATATTTTACTATTTTGCAGGGAGGCAATCCCCCATGCACCCTCCCATGTAGGGGGATGCACCCCCCCCCCCCTGAGACTTATATATACCAACTCCGAGATCACACTACAGTGAGGAAATGGGCTAATTCCATGTTCCTCACAGAACCACAATCTCAGTGCAGAGTGCCGAACTCAGATACTCGAACTAAACTACCCACTTGCTGAAGTGTAATTGATGCATTTTGAGTCGGCATTCCGCCCATTTGAAAACTGCCTTTAGATCGCATGCCGGTCAACACCAGTGACTTTGTGTTTTTAATTGTAAACCATAAAAACATGTTGATTAAAAAAGTTGTTAGAAGACCAAGACTAGAGATAGTGCATTGTAAGGTCTGCTGACACTTACAAGGAAGATGTACGTTGTGGACATATAAAGACACTTAATGGAGTTTATCCAAAAAAGTAATTTTGTGTAGGTGAGCTAGTTACTTTTAGGAATTAAGTTTTTAAGCTGCTGAAAGTCAATGAATCCAGTCAAGGCATGTTACTGCTAATGGATGCTATTTATGATGACAAAGATATCAGAATTATTGATGCTTATTTTGCCTAAAATGTTACAAAGATGGAACTTTCAGAATTAAAGAGCTTCTTTAGTAACGTCACTGCATGTGTGTTCAGAGGGCATCTGAACACAGACATACCTAAACTATCTGGGTAAAAAAGTTCTAGAAAGGTATTGTAAGAGTGGAATGTGTGTTTCACCTCTAAGTTAGATAATAATCATATTGTTACTGATGATATATTTTAGGGAATTAGAGAGTATAATGCAGCTTTTGATAATAAAATGCTTGTACTTAAAGATCATACATTGTTAAAACAGAAATCACGTTGCTTCAGGCACATAGAGATGGGGAACTGTTCAAGTGGAATTAAGTGCCAAGAAAAAATTAAACACTGGGGAAGGATTTACTGAGGAAGAAACAAGAATGAATATGAGGCAACCCTGTGATGGTGGATGAAAAAAATAAGGAATGGCGTCAAAAGAGTTAGAGAAACAAACATGCCTATAAAGGCTGAATTTAGGCAATGTTTTATATCTCGGAATCTGACTTGTGAAAAGTTATGTAAAGGGCTGTTAAAGGTGCATATAAAGCATGAAAGGAGTGGGGAAGTAATTTCGAACTGACATGTTTGCTATATTGGAGACTTAAAGAAATCACACTCTGAGAATAATGGCATTTGTGAAAGTGGGCCGAGTTCCTAGTTGAAAACAGAAATTCCGATGTGATATGGTTACCTTGAGGCAGGGAGGGGATAAATCAGTGCTTTTACTTGTCTGGCTTCCATTTAAGCACAGCGCAGGTAAATAATAAATAATTAATTAAATAAATAAACAAGAGTGCAAACATGGAGAATGGTCAATGCAGGTTTTGTAAATAAGTTGTTGAGCAATCAGTAAAACAGGCCTCCTATAACAATATTAGCAAGCAGTTAATACTCTCCATGGGTAAGTTAGACAATGGCATAGACACTGGGGATTGCTAGGGGACAAGACAGAATGTTCCAATTAACCACCTTCTGGAATTTATTAGAAGGCTAGAATGGGTTTTCCTGGGGTGTTGGGTGGGAGGTCAGCCTAACTGACTGGGCAACAATAGTACCATAAAGGAGGCTGAATGTATATTGTGAAGTGAAAGGTGGGTAGGTGAAAATACCTTACAAACTGACTTTAAGTGCATGGGCAGGCAGAGCAGATTGGAGTAGGGTGCTATATCAGGAAGCACTGGTTAATACATCTGCTGCAACATTCTGCATCTCCTGAAGGTAATTTGCGGTAGCGTTGTCACCCCACAGTAAGACATTGTCCTGTTCGATTCTCAGCTAAAGCGTCTTCTGTGTGGAGACATGCGTGAATGGGCGTACCTTCGTTGAAGGTTGTGCGTCAGGGCTGGCAACTCGGTATGTAAAAATCTACTGCCAATCATTAGTGGACTGGAGTTCCACTGTGGCGACCCCTAACTGGGAAAAGCTGAAAGATACAACAACTGACCTTAAAGAAAAAGGTACAGTGATATTCAAATCCTGGTTAGACCAAAACATGCCCAACTTTTTCAGTGTTTTCTGACAGTATAAGGTACGGAATTCTGCCTCTCTTTCTAAGATGATGATGGTACTACTACTACTACTACTAGTAATAATAATAATTAAAATCAATACTTAACGATAGTCCTTTAGTAACAAATGGTCACTGAGATTTGTACTCAAAAATGCCCTTATAACATTGATTCCAACTTTTAGTGTTATAAATTATAATTAGGAGAAAGGTATCAAGCATTCTTTTTCAGATAAGGGTGACTTTCAAATTTCTTCCAAAGTATACAACATCCAGCATATTTCAAAGGCAAGGAGAGGTAAAATGTGCAGCTTTTATACCATGTACATCTTTTGAAATGGAGATGTCATACAAGTTAAAGGTTTGAGATTACTGTGTAGATGATATACATTTACTTTTGCTTGCTTCTGAAATATATGCATTGCTGTTGGTCAGTTTGAAGTGGAAGAAATCTTTCAGGAAAAGAGATTCTTAATGAATATTTCTGAGTGGAAAACAGCAGTGTTCACCCAGCCTATTTTTTTATTTAAGAAGGCCACTTAATTTTCACTGATGCTTTTGTTCAGCAACCTCACTAACAGTTGTGCTAAATGCTACCAATAACTGTTCAGGGTCATCTGTGGTATACCACAGAAAGAGATGAAATAAAATCTAGGTCACTAATAGTTACTATACTGATGTACCTGCCATTGATCAACTGAGGACTGGCTGCCCTTTTTTCTAGGGAGAGCTTGAGGTTAATAAGGACCAAATGATGGTGCAGACCAAGAGACTGTCCACCACCACTACTACCTGAGGCAACCACATACAATTATACTATAAAGTCACATAAGTGAATTGTTACATGTAGCAGATCTAACTCCCTGAACAAACCCAAGGCAATTGTTTATGGGAATGGTCTACTGAGAATGATTCAGCTGACATTGGCCCAAATTTTAAGTCACCAAAAACTGGGCAGTTCAGATAACTGAGGACTGTTTAACAAAGAAGCCTGTGAACTCCAACAGGAAATCCTAAATATTATTGGGTACTTAGTAAATGACACTGAGTATATTTCCCTTTTTCTAGGATATACTAACAGAGATAAACATTGGATAAAACAGTATGGTGTATTACTGCCCAGTTTTTATTTCACACTATTCAATTCAACAAATTCTTTATTAAAATACAAAATGGTTAAAAATACTCCTTTTGAAGCAAAATATCATAAGCATGCAACATAAACTTGCGAATGAGATAATCAATTAACTTAATATAACATCTAATTTCAAGCCCTGATCTCACTTGTTAGCAAAGGTACAAAAAATATACAAGTTAATCCTGAATAAAGATTAGAATTCAGCTTTGATTGAAATTGAAAATCAAAACAGTATGATGTAATGTTGCCCAGTCTTTGTTGAACTGAATAATGTGAAATATAGACTGGATGACAATACATCATGTTTTGATTTTCATTTCTGTCCCATATTTATTACCTATAACCATCATGATCAGCATAAGAGCAGATAAATCGATCATAATGGATGCATTCGATTTTCAAAAAATTTGCAATAATGTCAGTTTTCACAAATAAAAGTACCTGGACGTACGATTTAATTAACTGCCTCATCCATTTCCCTGTTAACTTACTACAGGGACATTTGTATTAGCATTTCTCAGATTAACACTGTATATAAAATAGTTCAGAATCTCAATAAATTGTTTCTAATGTTTACTCTACATAAAATATGTTTCCTAATCACAGGCATCCATACCATTTAAAATTCCTACTGGCAACAGTAACATTTCTACAGTATTACTCTTTTTATGCTTCACTAAGTACTCTTACTGTCTCTTTCTACAGTACTGCACCTTTCATTAAGTACTCTCACAGATTAAACCTTTCACTGAGTATGCTCACTGATGCTTCCTGTAGTATTACACCTTATACTGAGTAGTCTCACTGCTGCTTTCTACAGTATTATACTTTTAATTAAGTACTCTCACTGATAAGTACTTTCATTGCTGCTTTTTGCAGTATTATACTTTTAACTAAGTACTCTCACTGATAAGTACTTTCATTGCTGCTTTCTACAGTATTATACTTTTAACTAAGTACTCTCACTGATAAGTACTTTCATTGCTGCTTTTTGCAGTATTACACTTTTAATTAAGTACTGTCACTGATAAGTACTTTCATTGCTGCTTTTTGCAGTATTATACTTTTAACTAAGTACTCTCACTGATAAGTACTTTCATTGCTGCTTTCTACAGTATTATAATTTTAACTAAGTACTCTCACTGATAAGTACTTTCATTGCTGCTTCCTGCAGTATTACACCTTTCGCTGAGTATGGCTTCTAATGCTTCCTCTAGTATGACACCTAATACTGAGAATTCTCACTGCTGTTTCCTACTGTATTACATGTTTGACTAAGTATTCCCACTAAACACTCTCACTGCTGCCTTCTATAATAGTACACCCTCTGCTCTGTTGTCTCACTGACACTTTCTACAGTATTACATCTTTGACTACGTATTCTCACTGATAAGTGCTTTTCTACAGTAGTACACCTTTCACTGAATACACTCACTGGTGCTTCCTAGAGTATTACACCCTTCACTCTGTTCTCTCATTGATGCCTTCTTGCTGCAGTTTCTGTGGTACAGAGTTTGATTCCCTCAGCTCTCACTTGCCTACCATGTGACCTTGAGACAGTCACTTAACCAGCCATTGCACCAGGGTTGCTCCTGGAAAAGTACTGTATGTCTAGGGGTCTGTCTGGTTAAGAAATGCAAATGGGTATTTTTATTCTTATTTTTATTATTATTATTATTATTATTATTGTATACCTGTTATGTAATAATCTCACTGATACTTTCAACAAGAAATGATTAGCATTTCCACTTTTTAGAAACCTGATCTCACTAACTGCTTGTTTACACTGCATGTCCTTACTAGTACTTTTAACAAATCTTCTGGTCTGCTGTTTGACACCCTACAGATGCTAGCCAAGTCCAGCCTCTTACATTCATTGATCGCCTGCTGAAATCATATTCCAAACATCACTCAGTTTCATTTGTTACCCTAGTCTGTTGGTTGATATGAATATTGTCTTCTTTTGTATCATATTTATTTATTTATTTATTTATTTTACTTACACTATAGTAATCGGCTAAGTGGGCCAGCCCGTGGATCATTTTCAACCACCCTGGGTGTTATAAGAATGCAAACTTTAAAGAAACAAGTAATTCAAGTTGATTAATAGCATTAGTGAAGAAATACAATGTTTCACATGAAATAAAATATGCATCTGGAATATGCAGGTGTCTAATGGCACAATTACACTATTTTGACTAACAATGTCAAAACTGAAATAATTATTATGCATTACATCACTCATAGAGTGCATGGAATATCACATTATGAAATGGCTAGAAATCAACAGGATAGTAAGTAAACATAACTAAAAGGAAGGACAACGTTTAACATTGTAAAAGTCATTAACAAACAAACATAGTTATTCAAGAACAAAAAAATATGCATAAACTAAAAATCTGTTATTGATAAAAATTACAGAAAAGTTACATTCTCCCATGACAGTGTTTTTGAATGCTGGTTAGATTAAGGAGGCTTTTTTGCTCCTTGTTAAGTAAGCCTCCCTTCTCTCATAGTAGTACGTCTGTCTGTCTGTACGGCTGACTTACCAGAGCATGCATTGTTTTGTTGCTTTCCTCTAAACTGCCTCTACATTATGAAATGGCTATAAATCAACAGGATGGCCTAATGGTTAAGGTTGTTTGCCTTACAAACACAAGATGCAGGGTTTGAGTCTCACAAGGGATAATTGGCTAGGCTTAAAGTGGCTTGCAAGGGCATTTAGCTTAGTATGAACCTATGAACCTATACATAACTCTACCATCTGTATGTAGGTGGCGCTCTACACAACTCCGTGCAGTATCTATGCTAAGTATTCAACAGTTTATGTACTGTGATAACACGATTCATGGGTTCTCCTGATCACACATCTCCCTGTCATTATCAGCACCCCTCTTCATGGCTTTCACACATTATTTGATATAATCATCATAAGTCCCTTTCTACTTCGGTTACTCCACTTTCCACATCTGCTGTGTATTCCCCAAAGACATTTGTTTTTGACATACATTATTTGACATTTTTTTCAGAGAATCAACATTGCTACATTTCTGACAAGTCATTCAGCCTTGTTAAAGTACTTCTCATTTTTCCACCACCACATGTATTTCTCTGTGGCCAGTCATTATACTGTTCACTTTATTGTCAGGACATTCTACAGTCTCACCAGTAAAAACATCACAAAGAAAATCTAGTACTGAACACAACATCTGTATGAGTAAGCAGCCTTTCTTTATAGTGTATTCTCATTTTATGTTATTTCTGGGTCAAACAACCACCCTGAGTTGTAGTCCATACCTATTTAATTAATTTGTTATATTTCATGCTACAGTGTATTGTATGAAATACCTAGCAAAGTCCAAACAGTTCAAGCCTGCAGAAACCCATAGCATTTACCGTGGAAGCTGTTCTTCTTGCAAATGAACTCTTAATGCTGCACAAATACAGTCTGCTGTTTTCTTCTTGATGAACATAAATGGCATATCTTTCATAACCAGTAATAAATACATCATTTGCTTTCTGCATGACTCACTGTATATGCACTCTTGGTTAAGTAGGTATAGTCAATAAATCCTGAAACAGAGCTAAAGATTTTCATTATAAAAATCTCACTAAAATAGTACTCAGTGAAAAAAATCCACATCACAATTTTAAGTTTTGCCTGGGGGTGTGGGCTAACAAACCATCTCACGCAAAATGAAGTTCCTATTTCCTACTTTGGCTAACATCTTATGGAAAAGTACATATTCTCTGCTGTGGCAGTTTCAGTGTGCAGGCATCACTCTGTACTGCATGGAGCACTATAATTACACTTCAAAAGAAATGAAAAGGCAGGTTTCTTAAGCAAGGGTGTAGCCAGACAATTCAATTGTGTACTCATGTGTTGTTATTGCTACCCCCAAACCATCTGGCAGTTAAAAAACTGACGTTACTCCTCCCAGCACTTCACAAATGTTTGCATCATTTTCACTCTGAAACCTTTAAATATATTTTTGTTTCAATCTATGTAACTCTTATTGAGACATTAATTTAGACAGTTGTGAACATAGCATGGTCTAAAAAAGCTATGGTTTCTCTAAGTAATGTTTAGAAAATTATACTCAACAGAGTATGCCTGGCTATACCCTTGCTGTTAAGTACCTTTTGTCATCAGAAAGGTGTTTAACAAATTTTTGTTTAAACACCCACTATGCACTGTTCAGCTCTAGTCTCAAACTAGACTATTACTAACTGGTCAGAATGGAAAAGTAGCAGAAAGCTGTAAAACACTTCATCTGAACGTTTTAAAGTCCAAGTGAAGTGTTTATCACTCTTTGACACTCTTCTTGAGGTGACCTTTCTATGTAGCAGCTACCGGTCTCAACCAAACTACTTACCTGATTGAATCAGGTAAGTATAGAGATACCTTTTTCAAATATTAAAGACATCAAGAGAATAAAAGCATGTGAATTAACATTCATTTTATGAAGTAAAAGAAGTTTGTATCTGTAATTACTGCCATTAAGTGCAACCCATCACCCCCCCCCGCCCCCCCAAGTGGAAGAATTAGGAGGGACAGAGAAAATTTTGGAGCCAAAATAAAGGACATTCTTTAAAATTAAGGGCAGTTGAGAGGTACAGTAGTATTAACAGTTAGTATGCTACACACTATCACTACAGACGTTTTCTGTTTTTTCTCTCTAATTGTTGTACTAATTGGAAGCAAATAAAGTTCCATGCACTATTAATAAGAAAAAAAGAACAAAAAAAACTACAGTTGGGTCTCACTGATCATAACCCAGAATATTATTGTGCTTTTGACATGGATGTCAAAATAACCTCTCAAGAATCACACTGAAGGTGAATTTTTTGACATCCATGTTTTGAATACTTAACATCCTGGGCATAATTGGACAACCAATCATAAACCTCTATGTTTGATTCAAAGCTGTCTGTGCCAAAAAGTGATTTGACTAGGCACACAATTACCATCAGGAACACACTTTAGGGATTAGTAGCCTTCATCCAGTGACATCTACTGGACAAGAGAAGCACTGAAATAGGGCTGTAACTGACTTTAGGTATAGCTATTACCCATCTTATGTCACAGTGCATTATGGATGACAAGAGAAGTCCTGGTCAAAAACTGAACTGATTTTCAAATTAAAAAAGTTTATATTGGCATGGAATGTCAATAGCTGTTTCACAAACTTTTCCAAAAAGTCTATGAATTCTTCACGTTCTGTTACCTTCAGTAAAATTGATATTATAAGCTAATATAAACCCTGCAGTTTGTTTCTTTATTTACATTCATAATATATTGTGACTGAACTGTATTATTTATTAACACAGTCGTATTATGTACTGTTTCTCATTTGCTTAGTGATGCGTTCTGTAGTTTACTGTTTTCCAAATGAAGTGTAATAACTACTGGAGGGTTCTTGACATTTCTGAATTATATAACCAGTGCAGCAGTATTAGTACTGATTGAGTAATGCAGTAAACTGCCTGCTATAATTTATTGTTATATAGTCCGCATACCAAAAATGACATTAAAATTGCATATTTGACTTTTTTCCTTGAAGAACATATGCACGTGTGTCTGTAACATCTACTGCTATAATAATTTACATTATATTCAAAATACTGTGTTGTTTTAAAACTAGGGACAGCACAAAATAATTATACTCATATAGCATGCAGCCTGGCAATGGATAAAAGAAGCATTTAGAGCTTGGGACTGATGTCATTCACCCAACAGGGGATTTTTTGAGGGACAGGGTACATTTGTTTCTTTATTTTCAATATGCCTCAATTTTGCATTTCTTTGGTTGCACAGGGACCTGAATTTCACAAAGCTGAGCAGTCTCTTCTATCTGTGAATGTCTGCCTAATTACCAAATGTGCACCAAGCGTCTCAGAGCCTAACTAATCTGCCTTGTGATACTTCAGGTTACCGGCTGTTCCATGTACATGTGGAATTTGTTCTGAGACATAGTGCACCACATCACATTTCTCTGCACTCCAAACACCTTGACGGCTACTCTTCTCTTCCACAGTATGCCGTATTGTACTACATTTTGTATCGTCCTGCTGTACTACTTTGGAATGTAACCATCAATTACGTCTTTATTTACAATCCACTTTTCCTTTATAATTCCTTTATAATTCATAATAATAGAATAAATGCAGTACAAGTGAAACATTCAAATAGTCTTGCAGTACAACAACCCTGGAGTTAAAATGACAAAGTATTAAAACAAACTATTATGAAGTTATAAGGAAAATGTGAGTAAAAAAAACTCAGTAGCACAACAGGAGGATATAACACTGTGTATATTCCAGACTGACATTTCTGTTTTGACCACAAGCTCTGTAAGAAGGCTGTTGCTAAGCATGACATCTTTCAGCGAGTTCAGGTTTGGCCAGCGTTTGGTATACGTCAGTACCTGTGTACAATGATGAGGCCACTCCAAGGGGAATTTGTCTGTATCACGTTATACAGTATGGAAGTGATATGGTAGCTATGAGTCTAGCTAGCAGTCTAATGATCAGCACATGACCATAAGTGATGAAGGAGTTACCTATGACCTGGATGTCTTACCTTTAAGGAAAGAGCTTAACTGGGCAAATGCTGCTGGTAGTGAGTACATCCTGCATAATGGAAGATTACACAATGACTTATAAAAAACAGAATTATTTTTAATCAACACTGTTACGCATACCTCTCAACCTCTTATAGCAGAAAGCCCAAGCTCTTAAATGGGAGGGTGGCCTAATGGTTAAGGTGTTTGCCTTACAAACACAAGGTGCAGGGTTTGAATCTCACAAGGGATAATTGGCTAGGCTTAAAATGGCTCGCAAGGGCAGTTAGCTTAGTACAAACCTATGAACCTATAATGGGAGGACAAAGACAGAGGCCCAAAAATAGGGACAATTTTTAACCATTACTCTTATAATCTTAGAAAGTTGCTAGAATAACAGGATTTGTGTTAGCTTGCATTTTCTGAAAGATATGAAGTCTGAAACTCAAATGTATGTGATTATTTGTTGACTACAGTCCTCACTCATTTGCCCGAAAACCACACATTTTATAAAGGAACAGACAAAAAATATGGGGCAAAAATCTGGACATTCTGTGAAAAGCTGGACAGTTGAGAGGTGTGCTGTTATGTAATAATGCTCGTTTCTCAGTACTTCTACAGTTGGAAAGCAAAGCCCACTTGTTTCACTGGTCTATATCATATTGTCAAATGCTTAATTTGTCAAACACCTAATCATCAAACCCTAATCGCCGAACTACCTATCCACTGAATGACCTAATCATCGAGCTGGAAATCATTGCAAAATTTTACTTGGCCATCCTGAAAAAAATGTTGTATGATTGACATGCCGACTGGCCGTGATTTACCTATTACCTCATTGTCAGTTGGTAAATTTAATTTGCAGGGTGTTTGGAGACGCAGACCCCATGGGGAGGGTGCAGGGAGCACAGCCCCCCTGCAAAAATGGAAAAAAGTTTACCTTTCGTGGTGTTGACCAACTAAAACATTTTGATGATTTCTAGTTCAATGTTGTTGTGTCTTTTGGCTTTTCCCGGTTAGGGGCCGCCACAGCGGAACTCTGGTCCGCTAATGATTGGCAGTAGATTTTTTTACGTGCTGACTTGCCGGGCCTGATGCACAACCTTCAATGAAGGAATGCCCATTCACGCATGTCGCCACACAGAAGACGCTCTAACTGAGAATCGAACGGGACAACGTCTTACTGTGAGGCAACAACGCTCCCGCAGCACCACCACTACAGTTAAATAAATGTTGTTGCGTCTTTCAGCTTATCCCAGTTAGGGGTCGCCACAGCGGTACTCTGGTCCGCTAATGTTTGGTAGTGGATTTTTACGTGACGAGTTACCAGCCCTGACGCACAACCTTCAACGAAGGCACGCCCATTCACGCATGCCTCCACACAGAAGACGCTCTTCACGCATGCCTCCACATAGAAGATGCTCTAACTGATGATTTCCAGTTCAATGAATAGGTCATTTGGTGAACAGGTAATTTGGTGATTAGGGTTTGACAATTAAGTGTTCAATAAATTAAGCACTCAACAATGTGATATAGACCATGATTCACAATATACTACACACGTGGTTGTTTTTTTAAGTGTATCATTTATGTGTAGTCCCTGCCACTAATCTACTCACACACCAGCTAGTTAGATTAATTTTGTCATTCTAAAGGGATCCAATATTTGTCTGCATGGGAAGATATAATTAACAGACTATGTTGCTTTGCCAAGGATGGTCTGCACCTTTCCCCTCTAGGCTTTTCAATACTGTCTAAAACTTTACACTCCCCTATAGATCCTTTTTTAAGCAATGCCAAATTGACAAACCTATTAACACAGTAAAATCAAGTCTATATCACAACATTGAAGGTTTAGTTAATCGAATAACTAAAGCTTGATCTTGTAATATCGACAGCAAAATTGTTGAACAGCCGATTCAACCAAGGGAAACACTTCCCTTGGCCGAATCAAAAAAAAAAAACTTTACATATGAAATCAAGTGGGGGGGGGGTCTCTTCCCACACATCCCGATGTGGGGGGCTGTGCCACCCAAACCCCCCTACCTAAATATACCAACTTCAAGATCACTTCAAATTGGAGAAATGGGCATACTCCACAGAACAGCCAAGGGAAGTGTTACCCTGGGTTCAATTGGCCGTTCAACAATTTACGTTTTGATATTACAAGTCTGAGATTTACTTATTCGATTAAGTAAAGCTTCGATCTTGTAATATACAACCGCAAAATCAACTCAACTGAACCTCAGTGTGTTAATGCTCAATCCCAGAAGCCTTTACAAAAAGAGTTTCTTCATATGCAGGTTAAATCCCATACCATATCCTAGCACGCTATAGGTCATTTTCTTTGTGCCATGAAACTCATAGTACGTACTTAGACCTACTGGAGACAATTACCATTAAACCTAACACCTTACTCATGGGGGACTTTAATTACCCTTTTATAGACTGGCAGTCGTACATGGCCTCCAATCTGCAGGCACAGAGGTTACAGGATTTCATAAATACAAACATTCTTGACCAGTTAGTTCATATGCTCAGTAGAGGTTCCAAAATACTAGACCTCATACTCACAAATATGGGAGAATGCTACACCCCCTCCCCTCCAATGTCATGTCCTTGATAAGGTCAGACCATAAAGCTGTCTCCTTCAAAATATAAATCAGTTTGGTAATCCAGTAAATCCAATAACAGGAACTATTACAAGGCAAACTACATTTTATTAAGCAATAGTTTGTCAAAATTCAATCCCCCTCCAAACCCAAAGAACACAGTAGCCTATGCGGAATTGTTCACAGAAACTCTATACAACCATGTCAAGGGCTTCAAAGAGCCTGCTGTACCTACCAAAAATAAGTCCAAAACTAAAGAACAAAATAAACCAACTTCATGGCACCCCAAATTAAATAGGTTGTAAGACCAAAGGAAAAAGAAAATATGGATAAAAATCAGAAAGTGTAACTCCAACAAGTTAAACAGACAACCAACAGAATTAATTAAGTCTAATAAAGCCTTCTTTTTTTATGTTAAGATAGGCAAAAGACAACCATTAGACCCTCTTCAGCTATGTCAGAAGCATAAAAGACAGCATACAGCACTGTGCTGAACTGGTGGTTAATGGCATCACATTCGTTGAATTAACGATATACAGAATCTGCTGGCTGACAAATTCATTTCCAACTTTATCCCCCACTCACTCGTCCAACTATAAATAAAAAGCATGTCCTGGATGCTCTTGCTAAGGCCAAGAATACAACCTCAGTAGGCCACAGTAATATCCTGGGATGCCTCCTTAATAGCCTAACGTACAATTTATAGTGGCCACTGAAATTACTATTTAACTATAGTCTCAAAATAGGCTTCTTGCCATAAGATTGGGGGATTGCAACAGTCATCCCTCTTCATAAGTATGGGCTATCAACAGATGTCAGAAACCAGAGACCATTAGTCTGACTAGTCTTATACGCAAAGCCATGGAAAGAACCATCATATAAATGATCACCAAGGACATAGGAGACCTTCAGACACTGGATTATTCCACTTTGACTTTGTCAAAGACAGGATTATACCTACTGAACCTTGGAGACTTCTTTGAGAAGGTCACGAAGGCAGTGGATGAAGGTAAAAATGGTGCATACCACCTATCCTGATCTGACTGTGGCATTTGATACAATACCTCATTTGAACATTGTTAACAAACTTACGGAATTAGGCATAAACCCCTATATAATGTGCTGGATACACAGCTGGCTCACAGATAGGACCCAGGAAGTTAAGAATGGTGACACCACCTCCACAAAAAGGCTGGTCACCAGTGGGGTACTCAGGGCTCCGTGCTGGGCATGTTCCTCTTTGACGTCTACTTCTTGGAAGTCAAGGCCAATGGTAAAGGCATCTGGCTGACAAAGTTCACAGATTATTACAAAATAGGGGCTGCCCAGGAATCCCCCCATGATGCAAAAATCTTACAAGATGGTCTAACACAGACAAATGGCTGGTGTCAAAACCACAGCTTAAAATTCAATGTCTTTTGGGAAGTTGGCCACTCCAGGAAACTATTAACATTGATAAAACACCCCTAAGAGTTGTCCCACTAGTTATGGATCTGGAAACACATGTAGATAGTAAACTGGCCTTCAAACAATGTGTTGAAGGTAGTAAGGAAATCCTTCTATGTTGCACAAGTTATAAGCAAGGGCATGGCATCTAGGTCCAGGGAAGTCATTGTACCACTATACATGACCCTCATTAGTGCCATTATTGAGTATAATGCCCCCTGTGGTATGTATCTGCTGAGACGCATGCAGCAACTGGAGCATCTGCAAAAGTTCCTTACACAAATTCTAGAGGGCATAAACACAATGTCCTATGTGAATAACCTCAAAGCACTATCTCTTTACTCAGTCTCCTACAGACTACTGAGATGTAATCTATTTTCTGGCATGCAAGACATCCCTGGACCCCAGTCTGGTAAACCTTTTACACATCCGCAAAAAAAAACACCATCAGAACCACTAGATCTAAAGACCTAAATTTCCCTTGTGACATAAATAAGACAGGTTGAAGAGACAGACATATATCTCAAAGAATTAACATTTTATGAAACAGGCTTCCCATCCATGTAAAACAAAGTCCTTCCCCAGCCATGTTTAAGTGTAACCTGGACCATTGAATGGGATATCATAAATTCACCATGGTTTGGTGACTATGTCTCTAATGAGCAGAGGCAGTCAGTAAAGCAAGTTGTAACCAAATAATCATCCCATATAAAACTGTCTAAAACATTTAACTTGTGGGACACATTTGGGTTACATGGCTAGGCTTAAAAAGCCATAGCTGTCATTAGCCTATGAACCTATAATGCATAAATAAAATCCTGCATTCAGTGTTCCACATTTTCATCTAAGTAAGTAAGGAGCTGAATTAAAATATGTAAATCAATACTTCCTTAGAGGTTTCATATACTCATTAAAGTACAAACAACTGTGAATTCAATGTCAACCCACTGACATAAAAACAGGGCACAACCACCTCTGTCAAGGAGAACTCCCTGTGCTAAGGAAACTTGGGCTAGCAACCCTGGAAGCTGCAAAGTCAGTTATTTGGACAGAGATGTGGGGAAGGAATGGGATGTCAAACTGATGTATGACTTCTGGGTAAAGACAAAAGAAAGTCATAGTGTAGCATTACAAATTACAGAGACAGCTGAACACACTCACCGTTTTGCATATAGAAATTGAAGGTTTGGAACACTTGTGAAGTGAAATATTTAGTGTAGAAAGTTTAACACAGGTTACTGCATGTCCCAGCATGATGGAACAATGAGCTCCCAAATTAACAAAAAACAGGTAGTGTGGGAAACATCAGGCACCAACTGAATGTGCCAAAAACAAAAGGAAGAACCTAAGGAAAGTGATAAGATGAGGAGGACAGAAATGTGGGAAAGCCATAAATGTTATAATTATAGTGATGATCTGGAACATTCTCATGTTGATCACAATTCGATGCAGGAATGGTTAAAGAGAGGTGAAGTGAAACCAAAAGATGAGAGGTTAAAAATGGCAGCCTAGGATAGAGGACTATGCACAAATTGGTTTACAAAGTCCATTCACATGCAGGAGAAACAGACAAATCCAGGTTCCGTACAAAAGAACTGGAAACAGTCACACATCTTGTTGCTGCGTGTGATATACTCATGGCAGTGAGCCTGTATACTGTAAGGCACAATAATGTGGCAGGACTGTCACACTGGGGATTGTGCAAACACTACAGTGTTGAAGTAGATGAGAAGCAGTGGGAAACATGAACCACAAAGCAATGCAGAAAATTATGACGTTTATATAATATGAGATTGCCCATTACCAAAAGTTAAAAAAAATTGATGCAAGAAAAACAGATATAGTACTTAAGGAAAAAAGATACAAGTAAAAATTGCTACACCCAATTATTACAGTATCTTACGTACAGAGAGAGAGAGTCACACACACACAAAGTCATAAAATACCAGGATTTGCAGGCAGAAATGAAGGCAATATGGAAAGATACCCAGACAATTCCAGCAGTAGCAGGAGCAATAGGTATAATAAAAATGAATTTAGAGTCATATTTAGATATGTTGCAGATACATGTAACTCCGGGTTCCCTACGTTAAACCGACAGCTCAGAAGATCGACAATCAAAACACCGACGCCAGAAGAACGAAACCTTAAAAACACGAAAGTTCATATGCCCGACACACCACTATCCTGACACTTAACAAAACAAAAAGTTCACTGTTACACACAACACACACACAACACAAGCACACCAACAACCTAAAAACCTACACTATGCCTTACACAAAACTATCTATGCACTAACCTTAACCCAAACTCTAACCCTAAGGTCCGTAACTATCGCACACTCACCTTACCTGCACCCTATGCCTAAATCCCTCACTATTGCACACTTACCTTATCCGCACCCTAACCCTAAGTCCCTCACTATCGCACACTAACCTTACCCACATCCTAACCATAAGTCCCTCACTATTGCACACTAACCTTACCTGCACCCTAACCCTAAGTCCTTCACTATCGCACACTTACCTTACCCGCACCCTAACCCTAAGTCCCTCACTATCGCACACTTACTGGGTCGTGCTCACAAGTTACCCCTGTCGGTGTTTTCACTGTCGGGATTACGACTTGTCAGTCATCTGCTTCGTTGTTCTTCTGGCATCTGTGTTTTGAGTGTTGATCTTCTGTGCTGTTAGTCTAACGTAGGGAACCCGTAAATCCATATGAATTACAGAAGGACACAGTTTTGGGGACATTGCAGCTGCACTTTTGGTTAATAACAAGGGCAGAAACAATACTAATTTCATGAACTTTAATCCTACCCTGACTTAGGAATGGTGTCCTTTCTCATCATGGTATTAGAAAACCAAAAGACATGGAAAAATTAAACTGCAAGAAAACATATAGTAATATGAGCACATACATATTGTGGTCACTGCACACTCAGTCCTAAGAAGTTATGACCAATATATATATATATATATATATATATATATATATATATATATATATATATATATATATAAAACTTGCAATGAGTGTCACTATATAACAGGCTTGCTTGTAGTCACATCTCCTCCAGACCCAGATAACTAACAAGACGTTTTGTCCCTGTAGAGGGATGGCTCAGTCAACAATGAGATATAATGAGCATAATCCTTATGATGCAAGAAGAAAACAAGACAGAGGTAGGACCAAGTCGCTTCCCTATTAAATAAACGAAAAGTGGAAACGTTGAATGGCCAAATAAATGAAAAGGCCGTTCCTCGAAATGAATATTTTGGGCAGCTGTGCCCCCCCACACCCCCTCTAATTATATATACCAACTCTGAGATCACACTACAGTGAAGAAAGGGCAACATTTCCAGCCTTCACTGTACCACAACCTTACAATAGTGATATCGAGGAATAGCCTTTTTGTTTATTTGTCCATTCGACATTTCCACTTTTCGTTTATTTAATAGGGACCTGACCAAGTCATTTGAAATACAGGTAAGGGACTTGGTGACAGCAGTGAGAGCTCAAAGAAATAAAACTGGGTAATTTATGCTTATTCTAGCAGCAGGCACATTAACACATTATAAATCAATGCTGCAAAACTATAAAAAATTTTAAAACCTAATGTGAGGAGTAAACAAAAAACAGTACATTAAACTTTCACAATTATTGCACAGCATTAGTACACAAAGCTGCACAATGCAGCTTGCATACGAGGCAACCCTGACCCAAGTCATAATCTTAACGTTGCCTAGTAGTACAGTCCTGCACAACTAGCCTGTGAGCTTTACACGTACTGTATGCAAATGTGGTAGTTGGGGAGGAGGCTATGACAATAAGGCCCAAAAGTAACCAGATACACAGCAAACGTATGATACATGCATACTATGGAAGTCCTACACACTGTGCTATTCAAGTTACACAACACAGCGGTAAAGAAAATACATATGTGTACACCAGTAGGAAGCTGCACATGTGTATGTTTATCAGTGGGGGGATGACTGTGCAAGAGGAATGGAACAGGTTTATCCTGTACAGACTACCAGTCCAGAATGCAATGCATGAATAGGACTGTGTCTGTGTGTGTGTGTGTGTGTGTGTGTGTGTGTGTGTGTGTGTGTGTGTGTGTGTGTGTGTGTGTGCGCACATGTATGTGTGTGTGTGTGTGTGTGTGTGTGTGTGTCTGTGTGTGTGTGTGTGTGTGTGTGTGTGCCACTGCTGGATGGCTCTCTACCTATGTGTGGATGGCAGGACCCATGTGATTTCTGCACCATGGGCTAGTAGGGAAGTCGACTGATCAATGCAGAACTTCTCTCTTACGGAATTTTTGACCACCATGTTGTCTCCATTGTATGGAGAGCTTTCTACATGGCTCACCTCATTAGTAAGGATATTTCTTTCAGGAACAAGGAAGTCATAACTTCCCTGTATTCTTCCCTTATCAAGCCCATCACTGAGTACAATGCCTCATGAAGCACATGCTGCAGCTGGAGAGACCACAGATTCCTGACAATGAGAATCCAAGGCTTCAAAAATGTATCCTACACAGATAGGCTAAAAGCCCTGTCCATCTACTGAGCATCATACAGACTCCTTAAAGATGATCTATGTCTAGCATAGAGTGCAATCTCTGACCACACCTTGATGAAATTGCTGCATATCCACAAGCCAAACTCCACTCAGGTGAGCCGCACGCAAAACCTCAACTTGATCTGTGACATCAATAGGACTTCCTGGTGGGACAAATTTGTCTCCCAAAGACTCCTCTATCTGTGGAATAGACTTCCTCTCCATGTCAAGAAGAGCACTTCATTATCCCTCTTTAAGAGAAATATGGACCTGGGATTATGGACCTGGGATTCTACCTGTGTCCCTGCTGGGCAGGGGCATCAGGTGCTGACTTGTGGGAACATGGGATAATTTATTGGCTATGCCTATAAGGGCCTCAGAACCAGCAGCCTAGTAACTTGCTGTGGTCCCATGATCCTATGAATTCATAGTTGGGCAAATCCTCCTGTAAAGAGATGTTGCTTTTGTGGGAATGCACATGACTTGAACCGCAAAAAGGCACAGTTGCACAACTCAACATATGTGTGCAATGCAAGTTGCACTGCTGTCCTGATTTAAAAAACACCTAGTCAATGAGTTACATATTTTGATATATTACAATTGAAGTAGCTATGTTTACTTCATTCCAGGACAACGTCACATATTGTCACAGGAACAGTCTATACACATTTAACATTCTGCTACATAAACCCACAAAAAAAGCTACAGCATTGTTAAAGTCTAACAACAGCTTCCAACATATCACCAGCAGGACTACTGAAGGTATGGACCACTGTCTGTAACTACTGATTAGATGTTAGAGCCTTAAACCACCCTTTTTATAAGTACATACACTTGTTAGCCTATCAAATGTCATGTCACCAAGCTGAGGTGCTGACAAGGTGCGACTCTCAATGCACACACACACACACACACACACACACACACACACACACACACACACACACACACACACATGCTGAAAGTGCATTTCTTAGATCAAATGCATTTTTTAAAACAAAATCTGAGCTTGAAGATACTGTGCATACATTTAACTCCAACTTCAAACCACAGAACTGCTTTAAAGTACTGACACAAAATGTCGCGTGACTCGCTTGCTTTGCTGATCTTTGTCATCAACTCTCTTTTCCCCATTTTCTAAATTGGCTCAAGGTGTCACATCAACTGTCATTACCTCTTTTGATTTAGTGACAGTGTCATACTTTCTTTGACAACAATCCATCATATATTTGCTAGAAATACTTACTTCCTTTTGACTTATTCCCTTCCCTCTCTCTAGTTTTTTTTTCATGAAATCTTCTGCTGTGCCTGAACCACTATAATCAGTTCTTTTTTGACCTTTCCTATAACAGCATCTACTTTGGCTTCTTCTCTGATGTCTTCAATAGTTCATCTGTCCCACAGTGTGCACCCTACCACCTGACCTAGGCAGTGCATCTCCATCGCCCATAGCTTCTTTAGTTGCCCTGCCTTTACTGCCCAGATTTCTGTGTCATGCAGAATACTGGTTGTACCACTGTTTTGTACACCTTTTCAGATTCTTTGGTATTCTTCTGCCACATGGTACGCCTGTCATTCGCTCCCTCTTATTCTACCTTTGATCTCCTCAATCATCCTTCCCAGATATTTGAAGCTATTAACTGTTTTTCTATCTTCTCTGCTATTTTAATTTTCAGTTTATTTTGATTTCCCCATTTGCTGCCATGACAACTGTCTTGTCTGTACTCAATTTCACCCCATATGCCTTCAATTTTGCATTCCATTCCCCTATCATTTGTTGACGTTCCTGTTCTGAGTCTGCTTGTAATGCATCATCTGCATACAACAATTTTGTTGATCTGTCCCCTCCATCCTGTTGTTAATGAAGCCCATCACCTGTATGAACAACAGTGAGCTCAGATCTGCACACCCACTCCCATTAGGACCACTCGTGTGAGTCTGAACACTATACGTACTTGTGTAATTAGTTCCTTGCACATATTCATTTGGTTTTGTTGATGTTTCCAGAAAAGCAGGCTAAATAGGAACCAGGTCCAGTTACTACTACTGACTGTTGTGACATATAAAATTAAGTCACAGGTCTATGACTTACGATGGGCAACAATACTAGGTGAAAACATCTGCTGCATTTCCACGTCTGTCTTTAACTGATTAACTGACCCTATAATGTTCATGTTTAAGTAGTCTTAACAATAATTTCCTTCCAGCTTTTTCTCCCTGTGCAATAGCTTGATGCATACCTTCTTCTTTATAAATATCCTCCCTCAAGGTTCTTTAGTAGTAATGGATTTTTCACCGATGTGTAGGCATACATAATGATGTGTAGGCATACATAATATATAAAGGGAATTTCAAAGAGTTTGACCTAATGAGGTAGATGCAAATAAGTTAATAAACTGTGCCTCAGATATCTGGGCAGGACACTGGCCATTCGTGCCTAGTAGGTACAAGACTAGTTAAATTAGGATCTTGCAGCACACTGCTGTCAGCATGAAAGAAACAAGCTGCACTGCTGAGACCCATGCATACGTTCATTATATCACCTCACTGACATATAAAAGCATGACAATGAATGATAGGATTAATGTTGCAATGTCAGCTACTGCTCACTCATGGCACAAGTAACATTTATATACTGGAAAAGAACAGCGCTAAATGTTTTGATACGCCATGCAGCTTTTTTATACTGCTCTGAACACTCTTCTATTTGTGGAATGGCTTAGGTTAATAGCAGACCTCCAGCTTTTCTCACAGTATGTGGCATTTCAAACCGATAGGCTTCAGAAGGTTTAATATTTGTAGGGTGTTTGTAACAACTATAAAGGTGTTTTCAGTCATCTGCAGGGGTCTTTATAAAGAAGTTTAGAGGGCAAACATAAATTGTGCATAGGGCAGTTTACTATCCCTTGACTGATAGCCTACTTTGTGAAAGGCATAGCAGCAGTGTTTTTTGAAGGAAAGTCAGCCACGCATCCTGCTTTTTTTTATTATTAATTGAAAAAAGATTCTTATGCTTGCATCTGGATTTACTGAAACAGTGTTCCCTGAAACTCAGAATACAAAAATTTCAGAACGCCGAACGGCACTTGCAAACGCTGCTTCTGCTTCGGACCATGCGGCAAAAAAGACTGAGGATATGACGTCGGTCATGCGCTTTAATACCATGGCGCACTGACGTCAGATCTGAGTGCCCATGACCGACGCCAGCCTAATACTTTGGTATTCAGGCCGACCGAGGACAGCGGACTACCCACAGGTTATGACTGCAGCAATGTGAGATGAAGAACATCAGTGTTCCCAAATCAGTCATAGTAAGTGTACCTCAATTGGCTTTGAAATCACCACTTAGGTATTTTTGCATTCAGTGTAAAAAACATCCCTAGTCTGGATATCAATTTGACATCGCAGATGAAAGTCATTACTTCATAAAGAAAGCTGCTCAGATAATTAATGTTATCAGTGGCTTTGGTGTAGCTCACTACACCATCTTACTAATGTGTGCTACCCCTAATCATAACCTTGCCCCAACCTTAACACTACAGTTTACCTTAAAAAAAAACTTTCTGTGATGCTAGTACTGCAGAAGACAGCTAGGACACACACATACACACACACACACACACACACACACACACACACACACACTAAATCTATTTTCTAACATAGCCTATACTCTAAACTTCATCAGAAAACTTTGTCTCCCTCACAGACACACACATACATGCACACACACACTAAATCTATCCTCTTACCCAGCCATTACTCTAAACCTAATCCACAAACACTTGGACACGCACACTCCCACCTAAATGCCTAAACATTTGATTTAACTGAAAGTTTCCGCATTCCAACAGAAATCCCACTTTCCTGCTATGACAATCCATTTAGCAACTGCAACATTCAACTAACAATGTGCTCAAATAAAAATGCATTCCACCACTTTTCCAGGCAAAGAACACTTTCAGAGAAAAACGTATTAAGTAACATACACAGAACATGAGTTTGTGTGTGTGTGTACGTATATATATATATATATATATATATATATATATATATATATATATACATATATTGATCTTTGACAATTGATTGAGTTTTCAGAAACTTGAAAATCACATCATTGAGATGATATGATCAAATTTCCAAAAACTTGAGCATTTAAAAAAAAACACAATAATCTTATCTTTTTTTATGTTTTTTTAGAGGGCAAGCTCCCTGCAACCCCCACATCCCCAGCAAATTATATATACCAACTCCGCGATCACACTACATTGAGGAAAATGGTAAATTTCCCGATCCTCACTGTATCACAATCTCCTTTCAAAAGATTTGAGTTTTCGGAAATTCAATCATATCGTCAAGTTTCTGAAAACTCGATCAACTGATAGGGATTCATATATATATCTATATATCTATCTATAGATATATATCTATATATATATATATATATATATATATATATATATATATATATATATATATATATATATATATATATATATATATATATATATTTATATACACATAGATTTATCTATATAATCTTTATATCTATTTATCTATATATATGTGTGTGTGTGTGTGTGTGTATACACACACACACACACACACACACACACACACACACACACACACACACACACACACACACACACACACACTCACACATACATACACTGTAAAAATGAAAGCTATGCACTTACGATAACACTAGATCCATGTTGCCTTGTTTTGTATGGTTCTGCAATTGGGTCATTAGATCTGACTGGATCTTTTTTCAAGATTTTGGATCCAGGGCTCTAACTCCTCCCCTACGTATAATTCCCTGTGTTCCTTCAATTACCTCACATCAGTACAGGTTTGCCTGCTTCTTAAAATAATATCACACAAAAGAAACACAATAAGAACAGGTCTAACAAATTAACCTATATAAATCGTGGAGATGGTAACAGCGAAAAGGGTGCCCGAAAGACAAGTCCCCCTGGTCAGGTCCAACCAGTTAGCTGAAAGTCCAAGAGTGACAGTTTAGGATGTGGGATGAAGGAAGGGATGTTGAACTGGAGGAAACAAGACAACATGGATTTAGCATTATGGCAAGTAGATAACTTTCACATCCAATATTGTCTTTTTCATCTGATTCAATGATTGGGATAGATTCTCAAGCTATCTGAAACTCCTGGGTGGTTTCAAGAAAGGATATTTTGCTGAAGCTAAAAGATGTATGACATTAGGATTGTACATCTGGTACTGTGACACAAAGGTATGAACAGTAGACCAAGTAGCTCAAGTAACTGCCGTGCAAATTTCACCAATGGGAAATTAAACTGCAGAAGAAATGGAGGTAGCCACCACTCTAGCTGAATAAGCCTTTGGTTGGCCTGGAAATGCTAATGCTAATTCCATTTTGTTATAAACAAAGGCAACGTAGTCGGAATTTCACCTGGACACCTTGTGCCAATTCAGCCTTTGAGAAAGAGAGAAAAAGTTATCCAGACTTTCTAATATTCTTTGTATAATACAAACAAAATCTAAGTTGATGTTGAATGTTCAGTAAATATAGAGTATATTCCTCTTTGTTAGAGAGGTTCAGGAAGAACACTGGTAACAAGATGATTTGATTAAGATTTGCTTCAGAGGCCACCCATAGAGGATGTATCAGATTAGGACATAGAAAGTGGAATCAAACCTGCTGTGACCAAAGGGGGGGGGGGCTATGAAAATAACTTTGGCCTTGCACTTCCTGGCTTTCCAAAGAAATCTTGCTATCAGAGGGAAGAGTGGAAAAGCATAAAAGAGACCCAGAGGCAAATTGTGGAGTAGATCATCCCTTGGTGACGGTCCCTATGTTGGAATCAGGGCAAAGTACCTGCTGCATTTGTTGTTTAGGTAAGAAGAGAAAAGATTGTAACAAGGCTGGCCCCAGTGAGTGAATATCAACATCACTACTGACTACTTGATGGACTACTCATGGGACAGGAGAATACATCTGCTCAGTCTGACCACCAGAACACTGGAACTCTCTGGGATGTGCATTGCTACTAAAAAGCATTATGAACAGGTTGCCAACTGCCACACTCGTATGACTTCCCCACACATTAAATATAAACAGGTTCCTCCCTATTTGTTGGTATATCAGATCATTGCCATGTTATCCATCTGGATGGAAATCACACCATTGGGAAGGAAGTCCTGAAATGCCTGCAGTGCTAGCAGGATTGCCATAATCTCTGAGACAGTGATGTAAAGACTGAAATCTGTTGTCAATAAAGGACCTTGAACCATCTTCCCTTTGAAATGCTCCCCACCCTAGAAGGGAAATGCCAGTGGTTATGGTGGCTACCAGGGTGGTAGGGTGAATGGATGACCCCATGACACTATGGGCGAGGTCAACCACCAATTGATGTGCTCCCTGAATATTGGTGTGAAACGTACTGGTGCATGAAGGATGTGCAACGTGAAGGACCATTGAACTGAAGTGTCCACTGCAGGACTCTCATGTAGATCTTACCCGAGGTACTAGTGTGATCAAAACAGCATTGAGCCCGGAAGCTGCAGAATAAGTCTTGCAGGGGGGTTGGGATGATGGAGGACCTCTGAAGCCATCTGTTGCAGAGACAGAATTCTAAATTGTAGGAGTCTGTCTATCTGAGTGGTTGAGTCCTGGTAGTATCCAATGAAGTCTAATATCTGTGTAGGTGTCAGCTGGCTTTTTACAAAATGTATGGTATTTCCCAAGATCAGAACTCGCTGGAGCAAGAAGACCCTGCACTGAATTAGTAGATCCCTGTTTGATGTGGTGAGGAGCCAGTCATCCAGTTTGGGAAATACTTAGAATCCTTGCAGCCTGAGATAGGCTGCCACAACTGCCATGCATTTGTTGAACATGCTCAGGGCTGTGATGAGGCCAAATGGCAGTGCTTTGAATTGAAAATTTATTTATTTATTGCATTTGTTTACCGGGATAAGTCCACTGGGCCTAAAAGAGCCCATTTTCACTGGAGGCCCGGGGAGAAAAGCTCCAATGAGATACATAAAAAATATAAACATTAATTACTACAGAAACAGAAACAGTGTTACAGACAGTAAATATAGTAACATATACAGAATATATACATAAAAGCAGGAACCTAGTTTGTTTGATTACAGCAATATATATACAGAAAATATACATTAAAGCAGAATTCAATGAATTCAATCAGATTGGTATAAACAGAGATCAGTATTATTGTACCAGAATCAACAAGTGAAAATAAAAATAAATATGGAGAAAATATCATCAGTCACTAGTAGCAAAAGACATAGGAGTTTAGTAATCATATAAGGAGTGTGAAGAGGTTAGGTTATAGAGCAGGAACATAGCCAGGCAGAGTTGAGATGATTTTTCAGCATTTGTTTGAAGGTGGTGGTGCTGCCTCTGTTTCTTATAGAAGGTGGAAGTGAGTTCCATAGTTTGGCGACGGTGAAGGCATAGAGGAGTTGACCAGCAGGTAAGGTGGGCTTATCTACTTTTAGAAGTAGATGATTTTCAGATCTTAGATGCCTGCTGGAATGGTATTTGGCAAGCAGAGTCGAGAGAGAGCAGGACAGTCTGTGGGTCTGTAGATTATTTTGTGCACAGTAGTTAGATGGGTGAATTAGAGATGGTGGGGGAGTTCCAGCCACCCTAATTGTTTCAGTGACTTACAATGGTGGGATGAGAATGTGGCCTTGGTGGCAAATTTTGTTATTCTGTTGTAACACATAGCAAGTTTGGATTTTGTAAAATTTCGGATATTAGTGAGGAGAGGGGCACCATAATGGAGAGAGGGTAATAAAAAGGTAGTTGCAAGGGTTTGTCTAGTAGAGATGCTAAGAAAGTGTTGGTGCCTGTAGAGCATACCAAGCTTTTGGTGTGTTTTTGTGATGTTATTGTTTATGTGTAGGTCAAAGTTAAGGTTTTCATTTATAATAATGCCTAATAATTTAGTGTATGGGACAACTTCTATAGTGGTATTGTCTTGGGCTTGTATAGTGAAGAGTATTTTATCAAATGGAGTGGTTTTCCTAGGAGTAAAAATTACTAGTTTATTTTTTTTTTTTTGGATTTAGAGCAAGATGATTGTTAAGCATCCAAGATTCAGTAGATGTGAGGGCATTCTGGGTAATTTGCTGGAGTTCAGAGCTGGAATTTGCAGTGCATATTATTGTAGAGTCATCAGCATACTGGATTACTGAGCATTGTGGGAGAGTGGTATGAAAGTTGTTAATAAAGATGCTAAATAAGAGAGGATCAAGTATGGAGCCTTGGGGTACCCCTGTGGATGTACTGAGGAAGGTAGAGTAAGACTGTTGTCATTTGGTGGATTGCTGCCTATTGGAGAGATAGCTGTTGTACCATTGTAGGGTAGGAGGAGAAATGTGGAGGGTGGATAGTTTAGAGAGTAGGATAGTGTGGGAAATGGTATCAAAAGCTTTGGAGAGGTCAAGGAAAAGTGAAGAGATTATTTTACCAGAATCCTGTGCCCAATTAACTGTATCAAGGAAGGATAGGAGGGTGGTAGTGGTGCTGTGTCATTGTCTGAAACCATGCTGAGTGGATGATAAAATTTGATTTTCATGCAAGTGGTTGAGGAGTTGGGCAGGGATGCATTTTTCCAGTATTTTAGAGAGGGGTGAGAGAATTGCTATGGGTTAAAAGTTTGTGGTGTCTGTGTTGGTGCCACCTTTGTGTAAGGGAAGAATGAATGCTTTTTTCCAGATGTCTGGGACAAGGGATTCTTTAATTGATCTGTTAATGAGTATGCTGATGGGATAAGCTATAGAGTTTGCTGCTAGCTGCAGGAAGTGTGGGGGTAGATTGTCAGAGGCCAGAGAACAGGACTTTAGCTTAAGTAAAAGTTTTTTTATTGTGCTGGTGGGTATGTGGGAGAATTTTAGGTTAAGGTTAAGGGTAGACTTGTTTTCTGGGATGATTTGGTCATCAGCTGTCTTGGTGGTGGTGCTGTTAACTGTAGGAAAGGTGGTGGTTAGGTTAGCTATGGTGTCAATGAAGTAGGAATTGAAGAGGGTAGCAAGTTTAGTGGGAGTTTTTTGTGGGTCAGGGGATGGATTGCTTTGAGAGCCTGGGTGTAATAGTTGGCTGATGGAAGACCAGAATTTTTGGGGATTATTTTTATGTTGGCTTTGTAGGTGGAAGTAGTGGTCTTTTTATCAGTGGTTATTAGACGTTTTACCTGGTTACAGGAGTTGCTTGTAATGTAGTAGAGTTGAGGGTTTTTTCTGCCATGATTTCCAGAATTTATCCCTTGTGGACATTACTTCTTTGGTGGAGTTTGAGAGCCAGCATGCATGGTTATGTTTTATTCGTTTTTGGTGGGTGGGTGCTTGCCTATTTAGGATGTCTAGAAATGTTGAGTTAAATAATTCAACAGCCTCATTAAGTGGTATGGATTTGAGGGGTTTCCAGTTTACTTTAGCTAAGGTTTCATTAAATATGGATGATTGGAACTTAGTAAAATTTCTGGTAGATTTGTATTGGTGTTGGCCTGTGGTTGGAGTAGTTTTATTATGATATATGCTGGGTGGTGGTCACTAATGGTATTAGGTAGTATGCCTGCACTGATGACATTGAAAGGGTGGGATACTAATATCCAGTCTATTGTGGAACCCCAGTTGTAATTTTTGTGAGGTCTAGTGATGTCTTCAATTAGTTGGGAGAAGTTGTAAAGATTTATGTTTTTTGAGGGGTTGTTGTGGCCTATATCTAGCCAGTCGATATTTACATCACCTAGAATGATGGTTTCATTATCTATATTTTGGGAAGTCCAGGCAAGTATGTTTTCTAATATTGGTATGTTGTTTCCTGGGGGAATATAAAGAGCAATTACGCAAATGTTTTTATAGTTGTTAAGTTTTAATATAGAGATTAGTATTTCGGCTGGAGAGAAGTTGAGTGTTGGTTTTGAGTAGGGGATTAATGTGTAATTGCTAGGGAAAAGTATTGCTACTCATCCTCCTCTCTTGTTGGGTCGATCGACTGTCAGGCATGAGTAGCTTGGGGGGAGAAATTCAGTGTCTTTTATATATGATTTCAACCAGGTTTCAGTAGCTGCTATAATATCTGGGTTGTACTTAGAAATCCAGACATGGAGTTCAGGTATCTTGTTCCTAAGGCTTTGGAGATTTATGGTTGATAGCATAAGAGATTTGCTAGGTTTGCTGGAGCTGAGGGGGGCTGGTCCTGGGTTGGGTTGTACATCACCACACTGGGAAATAGTGCTTTGGCAAATTGTGTAGGTTATACTTCTCAGTTTTTTCCTAAAAATGGTGTAGTTGCTGGTGGTGGTATGATAAGGGGAGTGTCTTTGGAGAGGTAGAATTTTCACTTTGCATAGTACAGAGGTATTAGCTGTGATTAAGCTAGGATGGATGTCTGAGTAACCTGATAATTGTGGATTATGGGTGCTGGTTGTACAGGTATGTGCAGGAAGTATGTTGGTTGCCTGGAAAGTTTTGATTATTGTTAAGAGAGAGAGTGTAAGTGAGAGAAGCAAGATCAAAGTAATAGTTGTGATGGACATGGTGGTTGAGGGCAGTGTGATAAAGAATATGAGCAGGGTAGAAGTAGTTTAGAGGATGGAGTACTATATGGGCTTATTTAGAAATGGGTGGGGAGGTAGAGTACAATAATGAGGAAGTATAATAGGGGAATAATTAGGGGGTTATGAGATAGGTGGAAGAGAAGTATGGGAGGGGTCAGGCTAGGTATAAGGTTGATGTTATGGGGGGAGGGTGGGGATGGGGGCAGGGAAGGGAGCAGAGTGAGCATAGCGAATGGAGCGGGTTCAGCCCCACAGGGAGAAGACCTGAAAAAATTAAAATAGCTGTCTCCCAGCCAGAAATGGAGAAATGTCCTGGACTGCTTTCTTATCTTGATGGGATTGTATGTGTCCTGGAGATCTGCTGAGAACAACCAGTCGCACTTCCTCAGAAGAGGTAGTATGGACTGAACCATGACCATATGGAACTTTGTCTGTTTTACAAACTGGTTGAGATAACTTAGGTCTACTTTTTTGTTCTTCATGACCAAAAAGCCTTGAATAGACTCCAGATTCTGCTTGTTTAGTGGGACCTTCTGGATGACTCTCTTTTCAAGCCATATGAGCCAAGCAGTTTAGCGCTCTGAGTGCAAATGTCTCTGAAGTGTATGTGTTCTCTTCTATCAGTGCCTTTCTTGTGGCTGTCGCAACATCCATGGAATCTACTGGGAGACCCTTGCTCCAGTGGGTCTTATTCCTAAGGGCCATTAAGATCTTCTCTGGTTTATATGGGATCAGCTCCACCATATCAGGTTCCTTCAAGGCCTTCTGAGAGACAGCAGGTCTATTAGCTCATCAGTAGATAGAGCCACAAAGAAGGTAGAACAGCTAGTCCCAAATGCCTTGAGGAATACTTACTTCTCTGGGAAGGGTCTTCAATGGAAGACCCTCTTCTTTGCTTCATCAAGTCTAAAATTCCTCCAAAGGAGACTTCTTCCAGAAGTTATCACGAGGAGCCCTCCTCTTCAGCAAAATCAGTGTCTTCTGTAACTGGCTCTGGAGATTAATCTAAGTGCCTTCCCTTGAATGCCCATTTCCCCCAGTCCTTCCCCCCAAAACAACTTCTGGGAAAGGATCAGAATTAGAAGAGGAGCTCACCAAATGATAGCCCCTGAGGTTGATAGAGGCTGACTGTCCCAATCGAGCAGAACAAGCGGTTAAGGTAACAGGGTCCATAAGGGGTTGGGATGAAGCCAAGCAAGATAGAGCACCTCCTCTCTGGATATGAAGAGTGCCCTCTCAAATGCCTTGAAACTTGAACATAAAACCAGAGCCAATGCTGCACCCCCCTGCCCGAAGAAGACAGGGATGTAATGGCATGCTGTCCAGAGCCCAAGAACTGAGGAGCAGGGAATGCTCTAAAAACTTTGTTGTCAACCCAGATCCCTGAGTCTTGGCTTTGATGCTTTGGCTCTCAGACTCATCACAGTCCAACAAGGCTGGAGCTGACAGAGTGAGGGAAACCACTGGAGTCGAAATCAATAGCTTTGTCAGCTCTGACATGGGTGTGCTAAAGGAGAAACTGGGGTTGGTGGGTGTCAGAGTCAAAGTTTGAGTGGGAGCAGGAGAAATTATTAGCGGGTCTGTAGGGACCCTACCTGGAGCCACCAAAGGGATTGGTGCTGGGAGGACCCCCATTTGGCTCTGGGTCCAAAAATAATTCTGCATCACCCTGTCAACATAAGCTTCTGACATAATCCTTAAAGATTGGAAAGACCTCAAAGATGAAGCCGCTGCTGGTGGTTGAGAAGATCTCGGATGGTTCTCATGTAAAAATGGTAAGAGTAGCCTCAGGCTAACCAGCTGCATGGTGAAACAAAAGGATGGAGATGGAAAATGGATCAGATGAAGCTCTGAAGCAGGTTGATCTGAGTGTCCTGGACAAATGGCTTTGGGAGACTTTTTTCTCGGATTCTCATTTCTCTTTTCCTGATTATCCTCTTTACTTTTTCTTTTTCCTTGGACACCTTTAGCTTATCTGACTTCTTGGAGGAGGGAGAAGGGGTTTCAGAAGTTGAAGGAGCTGGACCTCCTGCTTGAGTGGTAAGACAGCCATTCAAAACCAAATTTTCACAACATCCTTGCTTCTCCTTGAAGCCTTGGAACTGAAAGAGGTGTAAGTTTCACAATCAGCTTCTAATTTCAAAACTACAGGGCAATAAATACAAAGGGAGTACAGATCTTGGGGCATGACCTTATGTCCACACTCTGTGCGCATTTTAAACCCAGCAGCCTTGACAGACATGTCAAAAAATGCAAACACCAGTACGTACTCTAACAACAAGAAAGACCAGAGAAACAATAACTAATAACTCTGAACACTTTCCAGCAAAGACCCAGTAAATCAGCAGTATAAGATAAAAGAATATCTATCAAAAATAAACAATAGTAATAATAATAATAATAATCATGTATTTTTAGGGTAGAAGTAGTGATCAAGGAAACAAGTTCCTTTTAAAGAGTAAAAGGTGGTTGAGAACCCAGTAGAAAGCTGAATTTGATGAGATAACCTAAATAAAGGAAATTAGTGAAAAATAGCCAGAAATTATCACTTCTGTATACACCACAGCAGATACCTCAAATCATGCATCTTGGCAGATCAAGCAGAAAACAGGATCTGATGTAATCAGGAGAATAAGGAGAATTGCGTGTAAAAGAGGAGCCAGAGACCTGGATGAAAGCTCTTGATAAAAACTGCAGAGTTTGGATCTGGTCGGATCTGATAACCCAATTCCTGAATCGGAAGAAAAAGACAACACTGGATTCTAGGTATTGTTAAGAATAAACAGATTTGGTACTACAAGAGTTCAAAATATTCTTTGCACCAAATACCCAAGTATTGGTGCAAATTGTAAACTCATTGTGTGTTCCTAGAATGAAGGGTGTTAAAATAAAACCATAAGGAAAAGCGTTAAGTGTACAGTAAAAGGTAAACAGTGTTGTGAATCACTGACATGTATCACAGCACAAGAACATACTGTGAAATAAAATTAACAAGAAATACTGTAAGCAAAATGTAAGCACAAGATCCGCATCATACAAAAATGAAACTATTCAAGTGCAACTTGGACAATTGGATGGGAAACTGGAAACTCATCCCTGGTTTGGCACCTATGTCTCTAATGGACACAGGTAACCTGTAAAAGGCTCATCTCCCAAGTCCATGCTTACACTTATCAAAGGTATCAGAACTTTTCAGAGATTTGTGATGCATTTCTAGGCTTAAAAAGGCCCTTGTGGTCGTTAACCTAGTAAACACCTATGAACCTATGAACCTGTTTGTAACTATATAACTCATTCTAAACACAAATTCATCAAACGTCAGAGAGACTCTCCATATACAACACTGTACTTCAAAACTTTACTAAAAGTGCACCTAAAAACATGCTGGCTATGCCCTTGCAATTCCATTGAATCCCATTTCCCACTCACTCTACGCAACTAGGTCTAGGGGGGCCCAGAAAAGCTGAATTTGATGAGATAACCTAAATAAAATCATAGCATTTATTGTGTTTTCTGCTTTTCTGTAAAAAAACTTGAAAAAAAACAAAAAAAAATATCCTTGTTTTCCATACTTTCCTAACTAGTGTTCCAGAGACCAGATTTTGCTGATCCCTGGGCTTTGTCTTGGTTCCTGTGTTTCTCCATTTTCCTTGTTTGGTCAGGGGGAAGTTTCTTTACTCACCAGTGAGAGTGGGGAGTACTGAGCTGCCTGTTTGTCCTTAGAGGAGTGGTTTAAGGCAAACTTGTAGTTCATCGCCATTTTGGGTCATTTCCGTCTTTTCCAGCCCCCTGCTATAAAGCTGCTTTTAGCTGCGTAATTAGCCGAGTTGCCACTGTTGCACACTAGGGCAGGGTTAAGCAGCTTTAAACTATTCGGGCTACCTAAAGTCCACTCTTCAAATTTTCCCTTAAAACTACCTTCCTCGAACTATACTACTGTTCTAATCAGCGTATCCTAAAACTAAAAGATCATCTCTACTTGACTCCAAGTAGACTATTCTCTATCTGTTAAACCTAGCACTTGCTCCTACAGTACTTATTACCTTGATACAGCACTCTTTGTCATAAATAGTACCCCAAAAGGCAAACCCCATTTCTCGGTCACCCACATCCCCTGGAATCTCTTTTAAAGTCTTTTGTCTATTCCTTCTAGCATGTTGAGGGATCAGTTGCTAGTGTCCTCTCCTGCTCAGCTGGTGAACCTAGACTATTGAGGCAATGTTACAATTGCCTCATGTACACAGACAACCCTCTCCTCCTCCCATAAAACACAAATACATGCGAGAGATGCAACTATACGGCCAAACTGGAGGCTGAGCTCTTCAACATAGGACTGGCAAGACCAGTCAGGAGGAGAAGGTAACCACACACACTATAGACCCAGTCTCACATAGTACCATCACAACCTCAAATCATACACATAAACACACAAAGACATACTCGAGGCTCTGATCAAAAATCTACCTAAACAGCAGAGGCCACCAAAGCAGACACCCAAACAACCACCACCTCAGAACACAACACCTGCAACACATAGACCTCACAGTCAGAGTGTCAAACAGTCACAGCCCTTAAGGCCAAACACAATGCCAGGCACACTAGTCATTGGTGACTCCATAGTCAGACACACTGACATCCCGCTCACCAGACTGAGTAAGGAGAGAGTTACAGTAAGCTGCCTGTCGGGCGCTAGAATCCGCCACATAACGCAAGCACTCAGGTCTCTCAACAGCAGGTACAAATACGACTCAGTCATTGTCCACGCCGGTGTAAACGACCTGAGAACCTCCTTGGACTACATGAAAAGAGACATTGAGGAGCTCTCTGATTATGTAGCCCAGGCAGGTATGACCCTGACCTTGAGCAGTATCCTACCTTCACCAAGAATGATGCCACAATACAGAGATAAGATGATCAGCTTTAACAATTGGCTTAAACTCTGGTGTCATTCAAAGGGGATCCAATGTCTGTCTGCCTGGGATGACATGCTGGACAAGCCACGCTGCTTCTCAAGGGACGGCTTGCACCTGTCACCCCTGGGATTCCGGATATTGGCAAAGGCTCTTGCCACCCCCATAGTGCCTTTTTTAGGCAAGGCTCAAATTCTAAACCTACCACCCTAGAACACAAAAAGGAAAAAACTAAGGGTAATGCTGCTCAATGCCAGAAGTCTAAATCTCAAAATGCACGCACTCGAGGCCCTTCTCAGTATGGAGAACATCGATGTTTGTGCTGTGACAGAAACCTGGTTCAAGGCTCCTGAGAGCACCCCAGCACTATCAGGTTTTACCTCATATCATGCTCCGCCCCAAAATCCGGACAATACCAAGAAAGGAAGGGGGGTATCCATATTCATCAAGGACACCCATACCTCAAGACTGGTGGCAACGCACGATGCATCGGAAACCATCCAGGTGCAATTAACCATAGGCAAGACTGCTCTGCAAATTGTAGCATGTTACAGGCCACCCTCACAAACTCAGGAACCTCACATGGCCTTCCTGAAAACACTGGAGGGGATAAATGTGTCACCAAACACCATCATACTAGGTGACTTCAATTACCCTAATATAGACTGGGAACACTACTCAAGCCCAAACACCCTAGCCCAAAAGTTCCTGGAATTCATAAACTCAAATGCCATGGAACAACTAGTCACCATCCCCACAAGAGGAGAAAACATACTTGATCTCATCATCATGAACATGGGAGCACAATGTTCAACACCGGAAGTATACCCTCACTGGTGAGAGGAGATCACAAACTAATCTTGCTGGAGGTCCTCATCGCATACCCACTTGAAATAAAAAAGACCACAGTAAAGAACTTCTAAGTCGACTTCACACTTCTAAAGACTAGTGTGGTCTCCTTTAAGGCCCCGAGTCGTGCGGAAAACAGTACTCAAGCCGCTGAATCACTTACAAATGCCTTCTACCAGCACCTGCAGGACTGCATGGATAAGGCAATCCCAAGCAAAACAAAGACTCTTTGTACCAAAGGCAAGTGTCCAGTCTGGTGGACCCCAGCCATAAACAAACTCTACAACAAAAGGAGGAAGCTACTACAAGATAGAGCAAAATCCTTAAAAGGTAAGACACCTTTGATCACTATAAGTAAAAACTAAGAGCTCTCATAAAATCATCCAAAGCAAATTTTGAGAGAAAAATAGCTAAAGACTCAAAAGACAATCATAAGGCCTTCTTTAGCTATGTTAGAAACCTGGGAGGAAACTCCCAGATATGCTCAGAACTAGTTCAAAATGATGTGAAGATTACTGATCCTACAGACATTGCCAACATACTGGCTGACAGGTTCAGTGCAAACTTCTCACCCTCCCCAAAAGGAGAGATATCTATACCAAATGACTGCAGCCCCCAAACATCTCTAAGCAAGTGAGAACTGCTCTCTCAAAAGCAAAACACACACCGTCCATGGGACCTGATGGTGTCCCCGGCTGTGTGCTCCACGAACGCGTCAAGGAATTAAACCCACAGCTAGGACAGCTGTTTAATCATAGTCTCACCTCTGGATACGCACCCAGGAGTGGCGACTGCAACTGTGGTCCCACTTCACAAAGGCGGTGCCTCCACCGACCCTGGAAATTACCGCCCATTAGCTTGACAAGCCTTATCTGCAAAGCCATGGAGAGGATCATAATGGACCTCATAAATAAAGACATAGGGAATTTGCAGACTTTGGATCCAACCCAGTTTGGCTTTGTCAAAGGCAGATCATGCCTTTTAAACTTGGTTGACTTTTTCGAAACAGTCACCAAAGCCATTGATGAGGGAAAGGCAGTCCATACAGCCTACCTCGATCTGGCGAAGGCCTTTGATACAATACCCCACTCGGGTATTATTGAAAAACTCATCAGCTTAAATGTTAACCCATACATCACAAGATGGGTTGCAAACTGGCTGAGTGACAGAACCCACAGGGTCAGAGTTGCTGGCGCCATGTCAGACTCAAAGCCTGTCACAAGTGGTGTCCCACAGGGCTCAGTCCTGGGCCCACTCTTGTTTGGCATCTACTTTTCCGAAGTACAAGCAAACACAGGAGGGTTATGGCTGACAAAGTTTGCAGATGACTGCAAACTGGGTGCCATAGTCAAAAACACATCTGACACAGATATCCTTCAGAAGGGTCTCACAGAAACGGATAACTGGTGCCAGAGCCATGGCCTAAAGTTAAATGCCAAAAAATGCATAGTCATACCCTTCGGGAAAAACAAGGTTACCCCTAGCTACCATATAGGTGGCAACCCACTGAGCACAGAAGAAGTTATCAAGGACCTGGGGACCCAGGTTGACAGTAGCCTGTCATTCGACACCCATGTAGCTAAAGTAGTTAGGAAGACCTTCTACATTGCCCACCTTATCATGAAGGGATTCACATCTAGATCAAGGAGGTCATAGTCTCCCTATACTCATCACTCATCAGACCAATGATTGAGTACAATGCCCCATTCGAATGTATCTGACCCGACACTTGCAGCAGCTGGAGAGGCCACAAAAGTTCCTCACCAAAGGATAAAGGGTCTCAAAATCTGTCCTATGCTGCCCGACTGAAAGAACTCCAGCTCTATTCAGTCGCACGCTTGCTCAGAGGTGACCTTTGCCTGACATACAAGGCCATGTCAAACCCAGATTTGATGAATATGCTTCACCTCAAAAATCTAGATCCGTCAGAGCCACAAGGGCGGAGACTTAAACCTCGACACTATTAATAGGATGTGCTGGAGGGATAGATTCATCACCCAAAGACTCCCTATGCTGTGGAACAAAATCCCGGTATATGTGAGGCAGAGCACCTCGCTGGCCTTGTTCAAGAGAAATCTTGACCAATGGATGGGAGATCGCAGATATACCCCAGGGATTACCTCAGTGTCACTACTAGACAGAGGCACAGCAAAATAATGGGTATAGTTCCCCATACTAAAGGGGTGGTGTAAGCCACAAAACTATGGGCTAGGCTTGTAAATGCCCTCGGGCAGATAGCCTAGTATGAACCTATGAACCTATGAACCTATAAAGGAAATTAGTGAAAAATAGCCAGAAATTACCACTTCTGTATACACCACAGCAGATACCTCAAATCATGCATCTTGGCAGATCAAGCAGAAAACAGGCTCTGATGTAATCAGGAGAATAAGGAGAATTGCATGTAGCAGAGGAGCCAGAGACCTGGATGAAAGCTCTTGATAAAAACTGCAGAGTTTGGATCTGGTCGGATCTGATAACCCAATTCCTGAATTGGAAGAAAAAGACAACACTGGATTCTAGGTATTGTTAAGAATAAACAGATTTGGTACTACAAGAGTTCAAAATATTCTTTGCACCAAATACCCAAGTACTGGTGCAAATTATGAAAACCATTGTGTGTTCCTAGAATGAAGGGTGTTAAAATAAAACCATAAGGAAAACGTTAAAGTGTACAGTAAAAGGTAAACAGTGTTGTGAATCACTGACATGTATCACAGCACAAGAACATACTGTGAAATAAAATTAACAAGAAATACTGTAAGCAAAATGTAAGCACAAGATCCGCATCATACAAAAATGAAACTATTCAAGTGCAACTTGGACAATTGGATGGGAAACTGGAAATTCATCCCTGGTTTGGCACCTATGTCTCTAATGGACACAGGTAACCTGTAAAAGGCTCATCTCCCAAGTCCATGCTTACACTTATCAAAGGTATCAGAACTTTTCAGAGATTTGTGATGCATGGCTAGGCTTAAAAAGGCCCTTGTGGTCGTTAACCTAGTAAACACCTATGAACCTATGAACCTGTTTGTAACTATATAACTCAATCTAAACACAAATTCATCAAATGTCAGAGAGAATCTCCCTATACAACACTGTACTTCAAAACTTTACTAAAAGCGCGCCTAAAAACATGCTGGCTATGCCCTTGCAACTCCCACTCTAATATCAGCCACCCCATCCAACCACTACCTTTCCTCTCCACTCCACTAACTACCTTGATTATAGCAAGCTCAGATGCTCATAAGGCTAGTACTTATTATACAGCAGGAACTTCTCATTGTTACATTTGTTAATGCCTGTTATGTACTTCACAGATAAAGATTCCAGTGGTCTACTGATGTACTATGTTCTTCATCTGTAAATATGTTGTAAGTAATTGCTATGTTAAATTGTTAATCGCTATGTAATCCAATGTAACTACTGTCTGTTTATTTTACTGTGGAGCTTTTCTCCCTGGGCCTCCGCTGAAAATGGACCTACGTCCAGTCGGACACTCCTGGTCAACAAATTTAAATAAATAAATAAATAAATAGTGTCAAACACACAGTAAGCTCTACCTTATGAAATTATTTCTTTAGCAATACAAATAAAAGAAATACACACATATTTTGAATAGTTAGCAGCACGATATAAATATCTGTGTGTACTATACTAAAGAATGCATTAAGTGTGTTTGCCATATCATGCAAGATCTTTCTGCCATTCTAATTTCACTTTCCCAGTTATTTATTTAGTATATATAATCCTGCAGATCTGATCAGATCCTATAAGCCTTCATTGGGGCTTGTGTCTGCATAAAAGTTTACAGATTTATTTGCGTCACCCCTGAAATGCCCTGTTTAGCACATGGCAGAGAAAAATAAGTAACACCCATGTACCCAGAACAATGTGGCTTCTTATTGCTATTTTGAAACTCAGCATGATCTTTGATGACAGACTGATCTTAAAGGATCAGATGGCATCTGTTGTCAAGATGTCCTATTTACACCGTAGGACGATTGCTTAGATTAAGCATCTTTTAGCTTTTCCTTTCTTGTCTTGTCTTCACTACATCTTCAAGCTTATCTCTACTGTATCAACAACAATCATATATTACTACCTGCTATACTTTTAACTGTATGTCTAAACCACTATGCTTATGTAAATATCTTATGCAATCATGTTATTATCTGCTATATTTCAAAACTGTACGTCTAAACCACAATGCTCATGTACATATATTATGTATAGCATGTTAACAATTTTTCTGGAGCTTTTCTCCCCATGCTTCTGCTGAAAACGGACAGCTCTTTCCAGTCAGACCTCCCCAGTAAACAAATGTAAAATAAAATAAAATAAATAAATGATTCCATCTTTGAACCTGGCCAAGGTGGTTAATCTTGTTGTTGTGTCCCATCTGAATTATCGCAATGCTCTGTACTCCAAGCTTGCAGAGAGAGATCAGCAGCGTCTTCAGTTGGGTGTCAAATTTTGAAGCCAGATTACTGACTGATTCTTCTAGGACCAGCCATATAACTCCAGCTTTACAGGATCTGCACTGGCTTCTAATTGTGGACAGATGCATCTTTAAGGGCTTAACCTTCATGTTGTATGCAATTCATCATTTGGATCCTCCTTACGTAAATGACCCAGCTGGACATGTCAGATTTTTGTAGACGGACTGCTGGCTGTTCTGTGGACTAAACAGTCAGGCTAAGTGTCTTTCTTTTATTTATTCCCATTCCTGTGGAACCAGCTAACTTCCTCTATTTGGGAAGTGAATCTGGGAGCTCTTTCATGTGATCATTCAAGTTCCATATTCTCATGAGTATGCATTTTGATCCTAGCAGAGGTGAGTCCACTATTTTTAAATGACTGAAATTTTGATGGTCTTATATATATAATGCATTTGTTTTATAGACATGCCTGCTTTAGTAAACCAGGTACACTACTATTCCAGAAAAGGGGAGTCTCAAGCCCCAACTTCCCAAGACTTGATGCTCTGACAATGACAAAATTTCCACTGAGAGACAATGTTTGGGAATTCTGCAGACACTGTGTGCTATTTCTGGGTGTTTATCCCCTTCTCCCCCTTGTAGTGCAACCATGGAGTTGATTATATTAGATATTGGCCCGACCACACACACACACACACACACACACACACACACACACACACACACACACACACACACACACGCACACACACACACACACACACACACACACACAAAACACAGACACACACACACACACACACACACACACACACACACACACACACACACACACACACACACACACACACACACTTTGGGGGGGGTGCAAGAGGGCTTTTCCCCTGCAAAATACACTGAAAATAGTGTTTTGTGGAGCTTATTTTCATTGGGTCTTCCAGGGAGTAGAAGTTCTAGCTTTACCTTGTCTACTATTTACAGGAGCTATAAACTTAATATTATTAGTTTCTTTATTGTCTAACTATAGTAATAAATACATTAACAATTAAATAAAAAAGTCATCTTAATTTTTCAGTCCTCATTTACCATACTCAGTCAAGATTTATTTTCATTGGTCAGCCATCAAATCATGTCATTAACTATAAACTGTACTCCAGATTGTACGTTTCTCTTTTTACCTTTCCTTTCCAATCGCAGGTTCACTTGCACCCTCATTGTTTTTCCTCTACAGCGTGCTAAAGCATAACACTTGTAAAGTATAAAAGCATTGAGTGTTACAATGGAAACATCTCAGTTTTCATATGTCCCTGCATGCTGCACTTTAGTGCTTAGAAACAGGTATATCACATGCACTGTATGAAGGCCTTACCTTTAACTACTTTCACATGAAAGCTGTATTTTTTTATCTGATGTAGACTGCATATTAAACAATCTTGTGTGTCAAAGGTGTTATCTGATTAAAATATAAACTAACAAGGAAACATGTCAAGTCCACAACTGTATTAAATGTACAGAACTCAGAATTTTACATCAAAAGTAACCTTATTCAGATATATTAAACATTAAAATGAGCACACAGATACAAAATTCAATTATCAACATTTCTCTGAGTGATATGATCTTACAATGGGCTGGCACTCCATTCAGGATAACATGCATGCCTTGCATTCACCGAGTGCTGGGCTGTGCTCCAGCTTGAGAAATCTTGCACTGGAAAGACGTCAGTAACCTGAGAAGAATGTTTGAATGAATGAATGAATGAATGAATGAATGAATAAATGAATGAATGAATGAATTGGAGAAATCAAGTACATTAGTCTGGTTGAACTATACTCGTACAAACCTGGGTTCTGTCATGGACAGTAACATTATTTTTTAACTGATGTTTCTCCTTCAGCCAAAGACAGGTAGATACAGGGTCGCAATTTTTGGCCTAGTGCTGCAGGAATTAAAATTTCAGCCACTGCTGAAACCTCCCTACCTAAACATCTGTGAAAGGACTAAACATTTCTAACCTGGTGTTCATTTGGCTGCTGATTCAATTTCTACTGTATTCATAGTGCATCCACTGGCATTGTTCTACACACACTACTACATCTCTATGAGTACCATAATGTCACAGTTCCAAACCTTCTCTGAGAGGATAATGCCACAGAGAGGTACTGCAGCATTTAGGAACCCTCGAGAGGGGAGGTGAGACAGACACTGTAAATGTTAAGCTCAGCTAGACTCAAACTAATGCCGACAGTCGCAGCAGTTCTTTCCACACTCTGGGTGATGACAGGCACTCATGGGTCTACTTGATATTTTAAATGAAGACAGATAATTAAACATTAAATGGAAGATGGACCCAGGATTAATAAATCTTCATAACTATAACAAAAAAGCAATGCCCACTGAGTAAGAATATGCTCACTATATTTTCTCTTTGTTTAATTTGTTCTTTTCTGAAATCTCAGTACATAAAAACGAGATACTAGGAGATGTGTTTTTATTTATGAAACAAATTCTGAAACAACCAATGAAGAGTTAACAATTTGTTCTACAACCCCCACAAAAAAAGTGCTACTAGTAAATGTGTGTCAATCTTATACAACATGTTCTAAAGCAGCTGACCAGAGACTAGCTATTATCCTTTATAGAAAACTAGTGTAACACACTTGTTTGGATTAAATATTTTATAAACTGATATAGGAAGGTTATATGGTGCCATTCATACTGGCTGAAGCGGTGAGAAATGGACATGGAGACGTACCACCGTATGAAAGGACCTTGACCTTTAGTGGAGGAAGGGGAATCTACATAAATGTAGGCTTCCGTGGGGGCACGTCTTAGATACAGAAATCCCAGTAATATGGATAGGAAAGAAATGAGCTAGTCACTAGCCATGATATGTAGATAGATGCTGGAGAATGCTTTCACTTTGCCTCACAAAGGAGGACATTAAGAGAACTGAGATTCTTCAGGGGAAGAAGTAAAGATGCTGCAATAGAAAAAAAAGTACAAAAGAAGCAGTAGTGTGTGTGTGTGTGCGTGTGTGTGTGTGCGTGTGTGTGTGTGTGTGTGTGTGTGTGTGTGTGTGTGTGTGTGTGTGTGTGTGTGTGTGTGTGTGTGTGTGTGTGTGCGTGGTGTACATCACATAATCGAAATCCCAAAACATCGAACACCATAAGCTCAAACTTGGAATGTCGAAATGTGATATAATCGAAAGCTCAGAACAGCAAATTTTTTTCCACGGAAAAAAATTGCTGTTCTGAGAAACACACACACAAGACAAACACACCAAAAAAAGTAATCCACACATATACACTTAAAATCCTACTTCTAACCCTACACTAAATCATACATACACAACTATCTATCCACTTACCTTAACCCAAACCCTAACCCTAAGGTCCGTAACTATCGCACACTCACCTTACCTGCTCCCTAACCCTAAAGTCAGTAACTATCGCACACTCACCTTACCCGCTCCCTAACCCTAAGGTCCCTAACTATCACACACTCACCTTACCTGCTCCCTAACCCTAAGGTCCCTAACTATTGCACACTCACCTTACCTGCTCCCTAACCCTAAGGTCCCTAACTATTGCACACTCCCCTTACCCGCTCCCTAACACTAAGGCCCCTAACTATCACACACTCACCTTACCCGCTCCCTGACCCTAAGGTCCCTAACTATCCCATTTCCACACTCACCTTAACCCGGTCCATTCGCACACTTACCTTAACTCGGTCCGTAACCTTCGCACCACAGTGGAGAAAATAGCAAAGTGGCAGAAACAGCCCATCAAATTATTTCCTTAGGAAATAATTCGATGTTCTGCAGTTTTGCTATTTTCAGTGTTCGCTGTTTTGGGGTCGATATTATAACAATTTACTACTTCAATGTTATAATATAAACCTGTGTGTGTGTGTGTGTGTGTGTGTGTGTGTGTGTGTGTGTGTGTGTGTGTGTGTGTGTGTGTGTGTGTGTGTGTGTGTGTGTGTGTGTGTGTCTATGTGTGTGTGTGTGTATGTGTGTGTGTGTGTGTGTGTGTGTGTGTGTGTGTGTGTGTGTGTGTGTGTGTGTGTGTGTGTACACTGGTAGATTCTCAACTGAACAGTAGTGACAATTGCAGTATCAAACAGATTTATACTTTCACAATTGTCATTCAAGTTTCATACTGCTGAAATGAAGTACCCAAAGGACTAAAGCAAAATCAGATTGCTTCCCACCCCAAAGTGAAGCTGGTGGATGTTAACACTTAAAAGGGGTGGAAACAATGTATCTGGACTACAGTAAAGTAATTAATGATGCATTTAAAGGTAAAGGATGCAGAATAGAATGTAGATATGAAGGGTCGTCTTCTGGTTTGTGCCATGAAGCCAACAGACTCAAACACTGACAGTGAGGAATAGTAACAGCTCTCTTCACTTCATTACTAAAAGGAGACTGCAAGATGTAAAAAGATGCAGGAAAGCACTGTAAAGGAATCTGTAGATGTAGCAATATAATCCTTTTGTTGTAAAGGTCAATAGACAGGCAACATTTGCACATCGTCTACATTCCAAGCATCCATAACTCAGAAAGGACGAATAACTGTTAGAAACAGGACATCAACATGTAACAGAAAAGATACAGGGAATGGATCATAAAACCTACAAGGCCAAGCTGACAGAAATGTACATGTATTTATAGTCAGGTTCTTTCAGATGAAGGCAGGGAAATAAAATATCCAGTCTCAAACTTGAGAGGAAAATGCAGCAAGGAGATAATTTATCATATAAAGGATGGCACACATCTAACATTATATCACCTGAACTGACATGCTATAAGTTAACAGACAGCTTCATAAAGCGCCAAGACAGAGCATGGGAGAGCATAGCTAAAAGTGAGACTCGCTACGTGATATTTATTTATGTATTTTATTTTACATTTGTTAACCAGGGGAGTCTGTTTGGGCCAGAGGCCCTTTTTCAGCAGAGGCCCGGGGAGAAAAGCTCCACAGAGAAAGAGAAATTACAAATACATTTAGGTGTTTAAACAGCATCACAATACATAGAAAGTTTAGGAATAACATATTTTACATTGGTATTAAGACAGTACAAATGTAGGGAAACAAAAACATTCATTAATAGTAATAATAGATAATAAGATTCCATAGTATAAATTTATGGACTGAAACACAGTACACTATTTAGCATAGTACATTAGATTATTTTTACAATACTAATACTAATTGTAATACAATTGTTACTGGAATAGTGATAGTACTGGCTTATGTCTTGGTTTAGATTGTAGCAGACTGCAGTAATTTAACATGATCAAGTTTAGTTGAGAAGTAGGAATTTAGTAAGGTAAGATGGGCATAACTAAATGTGCATTGTTTGTTTGCTCTAGCCTGGTGAGCAGTCATGGCACTGACAGCTTTCTGTCAGATGTTGCCTGATGAGTTTTTTAAAGGAGGCTTTAGAGGATGTGCTTTGTATGCTAATGGGGAGAGTGTTTAATTTTTTTGCCACTGTATTACTGTTTAGTGAGTCACCAAATCTATTATTGCTGTTGGAGACTTGTAATAATAATTTGCTTGATGATCGAAGAGGCCTTGCGGCTGAGTGCTGTTGTACTAGGTTATGTAGGGCAGAACACACTTATTGGGAAAGTAATATAAAGTATGGCAAAGGCAGAACAGATTATAAGTCAGCAGGTTAGGTAATTCAAGCCAGTAGAGCTGGCGTAGAGCAGTATAATGGTGGGATCAATATGGGCAGTTGGTGGCAAAGCAGGCAATTCTGTTGTAACAGGCTTCCATTTTGCTTAGGTCAGTTTTATTGAGATTAGTTATAATGGGGGATGCAGAGAATAGGGTGGACAGAAGTTGGGAGCATGCAATGGCGGCCCTTGTATGATTGGTTAGGAATGGTTTAATGCGGTAGAGAGATCCTAGCTTGGCATGTACTTTTTTATGTTCAAGTTGATATGACTGTCAAATTTTAGGTGGCAGTCTATGGTTATTCCTAGTAGCTTGGCCTGTGACACTGGTGTGACAGGGCTGGAGTTTTTAGAGTAGATGGTGAACTGATTGCTATTGATATTTCTATTAGAACTTGTTATAATCATTAGCTGTGTTTTCTTGCGATTGAGGATACGTTGGGCCTTGGTAAGGTAGTTTTCTACATCAGAGAGTGCTGATTGAGTAGTTTGCAGGAGGGTAGGAGTATTTTGTGCAGTGCAGATTAGAGATGTATCATCTGCATACTGAATTATAGTGGAGGTATGGAGTTCATTTGTAAAAATTGTGAAAAGTAGAGGTCCTAAGATAGACCCCTGTGGGACTCCTGTAGTTATGGGTAACAAAGGGGTAACAAAGGTGAGAAAGGATTTTCCCATTTCACAGCCTGGTATCTTTCAATTAAGTAGCTGTGTTACCAGATTAGAGTGGATTTAGATAGGTTATAGTGGTATAATTTATTTAACAGGATTTAATGGGATACTGTGTCAAATGCTTTGGATATGTTCAAAATGAGAGTTGACACGTGACAGCCTTTACTTTTGAGTTGGTTTATTGTGTCTGTGAAGCTGAGTAGGGCTATAGTGGTGCTATGGGCTGGTCTGAAACCATGTTGAGTAGGGGATAGAATATTGTTATCTATTAGGTGTTTTAGTACTTGGGTATGAATGCACTTTTCTAAGATTTTGGCCAGAGGGGAGAGTATTGCAATGGGTCTGTAGTTCTTAAGTTCAGTGAGGTCCCTCCTTTGTGTATGGGAGTAACATGGGATATTTTCCAGAGTATGGGCATGTACTTTTTAGCAATGGATCTGTTTATAAGTGTTGAGATTGGGATTGCAATAGGATCTGCTGTAAGTTTTAAGAAGTAGTTAGGGAGTTGGTCAGCTGTAGTTGAAGAGGTTTTTAGTTTAGTGAGCATACTTTTAATGGAGCTGGTGGGTATTGTTTTGAGGGTAAAGCATGAATTAGCATCTATGGTGGGAGGGATGGCGAGGTTGGAATTGTTCTGTGGTACTAGGGATAGAATTGAGTTCACAAAGTGGGAGCTGTATTGTGTTTCAATAGGAAGTTTAGTATCAGGGGTGGATGGTTTGGGGAAGTCATTTGGGTATGTTTAAGTAACTGGTTTACGCTTTTCCAGAATTTCTGGGGATTGTCTTAGTATTTAGTTTGTAAGACAGTATAGTAGGTTTTTTTGTCCTGCCTAATGCTCTTTTTTGCATGGTTGCGCAGCCCTCTATAGTTCGTTAGGCTTTGTATGTCCTGCATTCTTTGATAGTAGAGCCATGCAGTGTCTCTGGACTTAAGGATTTGTTTGGTTTCTTTGCTGAGCCTGCGGTTTTGAGAGGCTCTAACCTTAATCTTACGCAGTGGGGCTACACTGTCTAGTTGTTGTAGAAATGTTTTGTTGAAATAGGCTACAGCCTGGTCAAGTGGGAGGGTTTTTAAAAGGGTCCAGTCACAGTTGTAGAGTAAGGTTTTGAGGACCTTGGGAGATAAATCTTTTGTGTTTCTTGTCACTCTATAAGGAGTGCACTTGCATTGGCTTGTTTTGTTATATATTATGTATATTAGGTTACAGACAATACAGATAATGTTTACTTTTTCTGGAATTTTCACAAATTTGCATGTTTATAAGCAAGTTACATTTTTTTCCTGCAGGACCTGGACACAAAAAAAAGATTCTAGCTCATATAAATTAGTGTACAGTTGATCCCCAAAATACTTAGTATTCTGCATCAAATGCATGCAATTATGATCAGAAGGTAGTAAACAGATATTTTTTTAGTTTAATAACTTATGCAGGAGACAAGCCCTTTGTACCACCATATGAAACAGCTCAATTTAAAGCTGAGTCTGTCATAATATTGGCGTGATCTCTATATATCAAGGCCCTACATGAAAGCAATACATGTATTCTAAATTGGCAATAGTATTGAATATTGGCAAAGACAGTGAGACAAAAAAGGCAAGTATAAGACCTGACTAAATTATAGTTGTCACCCACAATACTGTAATACTGGGAAAAGAGGCAGATGCTAGCATCAAGCTTCCAAACACAAGTTAACTTAAAGTTCTCACTCCTTCATAGCCAGATGAGATATATGTAGATAGTATGCTTGTACTTCCCCCGCAAGCCTCCACTTTTTTGACTTTGTTAGTAACCTCATTAACATCTCAAGTCAGTAGATTTAATCTTGCGGGATCTTGAATTTGGCAAATTTGCAACTGCCAATATGAGAAGACATCAGTTCTCATCTCGTGTTCATGTATTCCCAATCATGCTGCCTATAAATAAGTGCAATAATAAGAAACTTGATTGTTAATTTTATTTGTTAAATTGTTAATTTTATTTGTTAAATTGTAAATTTTATTTGTTAACTGTGAAAGCTCACTAAACACAGAAGACTCTTTTCAAAGGCAACCCAGAAACAATGTCTGATTAAGGGATTTGCTCAGAATCACAGTAGGAAAATGGTGGTAAAAGGAATCAAACGTTATACCTTTAGATGCAAGAAGCAGCTTATTGATAGCTTGGAGTCTTAATCCTCTGCAAATACCTATGTAAATATGAGTTAAGTCTAGCTAAAGTAACATAAAATCAACACTTCAAGAAGGCGATGACTTCCATCTCAGATCACAAGTTGTTCCTAATTCTTACATTTAAAAAAGTCTACCTATGGCCAGTTTGGCTTCAAAGATAATAAACCCAAAAGATCATAGGTTTCCAGTACATATATATGACTGACATATGGAAAGCATAGTCCAAACTAATTCAAAATTGTGTAGCCATCTTCTTCTGTCCATAATCCACCCAATGAGACACCATCGGCTCCAAAAACAAGCGTCTTATCGACCTTGGGCATGTTTTTAAGATCAAAGTGACTAGCACAACATATATAAAACATCAGTGAGAAGAAGCTAACACTTAGTACATTAAGAACTGGGGTGACTGCCTAAGTAAGCAAAGAGTTCCACATCCATAACAACATAAGAAAAAGGGCTTTAATGCCTCAGTACTTGTCTTGTGCACTGATGTGGTAATATCTCTATAAGAAAAAAATAAATCAACTACATAATCACAGGGAGAAGCATCCAGAAAAATACTGGATTTTGCATGGTAACGGCAACTACTACTCATATCTGACATTTACTGAAACTAAAGTTTTAATAAAAAATTAAAAACATTATATATAAATTGGGAGAGGAAATGGCATGAAAACCCTGGTAGAAGTATTATTTGCCAAACTTACCTAAATCAGTACTATATCATCAGGCTAATATGGGTGGACAATATTGCTGCTCTGGAGATACCCCCCTTTCTGTTGCATTTTCCACAAGTCAGAAACTGCAGCACTCTGTGATTTGTATTATGTGATAGTACAATAATATTCTGAGGATTCCCCATACATTAGTAAACACATTTTGCTGTAATAAATGTGGAATGAAATATACATTAACTATAAAGAAAATGTATTGGTCTAACAATACATTCAAATAAACCAGGTAGATGTCAGTTCCAATAATTTGTTCATGAGGGAAGTATTTTTGAATTGCTGCAGGAGGTTCATCTTTAGACTAACTTTCTTCAGGAGGCAAAGTATGCATTAAAAGTATTGTACAGTTTTAGGTATAGCTCTGCATCTAAGACCAGTAACACAGCTGAAAAACCCTTAGGTTCCTGCAGCAGTAAATCTCTGAGATATTTCCATAACTAATTAAGCTATAAGATGATGTACTTAAGGTCATATTTAAAAATGTCTTGTGATGCAAATGGATTCCCTCTAGTCTAGTTTTTCTACAATAACATAACACTTCTGTGTAAATATGACTTTTTACTCAGTATCTGTTGGTAGCCTAAATTTACTACTGTGTTTCATGGTAAAGCATGACAGTAAGAACTCATAACAGTTCCAGAAATATTTAAGATCATATTGCTGACAGCCAGTAAAAAGTATGAGTGTATGCATGTATGTATGTATGTGTGTATTTATTTATTTGCATTTCTTGACTGGTATATTCAACTGGGCTGTTGCCCATTTTCAGCAAAAATCCAGCAAGATGAGGGCCATAAAGAAACAAGCAATGCAATTATATAGCTAAATTGGAGGCTAAGCTCTCTCCACCCAAGACTGGAACAGGCAGTTATGAGGAGAAGGTTAACATTTGCACCACACCTCCAGCCTCACATAGACATACTAAACCAGCACTGGCAAAAAATACACATAAATACATATCCTTATTTGGATAGGAGGAAGCTTCTTTGTTCACCAGTGGGAGTGGGGAGCACTGAGCAGCCTATTTGTCCCTAAAGGAGTGGTTCCAGCCCAGCAACTTGTAGTTTATTGGCCGTTTTGGGCCATTTCCTAGCTCTTTCTAACCCCCTGCTATAAAGCCCACTTTAGCGCACTTTTGCACAATTTTGCGTGAAGTTGCGCATAGCGCAGCATCGGGCAGCGCCGGTTAATCAAGTTTAAACTATTTCTGGCTCCGCTAAGTCTGCTCTTCAGTTTTTCCCTTAGAACTGCTCTACTTTCAATCTAAACAGTCTATTCTCTATCTGAAAAGCCCAGCACTTGCTCCTAAAGCATTTTTACACAGGTAAAGCACTCTTAAACAAAAAAAAAAGCACTACATCCACCTACAATCCCCTTGAGTACCCATTTCCCTATAGGTCCTTTCTGACTCAGTTACACAGCAATCCCTTACACTATTCTAGCATGTCGAAGGGTCAATTACTGGCATCCTCTCCAGTTCAGCTGGTGAATCTGGGAATCTTGAGGCAATGTTACAACTGCCTCATGTACACAGACAACCCTCTCCTCCTCCCAACAAATACAAATATATGTGAGAGATGCAACTATATAGCCAAATTGGAGGCTGAGCTCCCTCGACTCAGTACTGGCAAAACCAGTCAGGAGGAGAAGGTAACCACACACACCACAAACCCAGTCTCACATACACCTATCACAACTACAAACCAAACACATAAACACACAAAAACATACTCAGAGGCTCTAATTAAAAATCTACCAAAACAACAGAGACCTCCAAAGCAGACATCCAAGCAACCACTACCTCAAAACATAGCACATGCAACAAACACATAGTTCACAAAGTCAGTGTGCCAAACAGTCACAGCCCTTAAGGCCAAACAACATGCCTGATACACTTGTAATAGGTGACTCCATAGTCAGACACACTGACGTCCCGCTCACCAGACTGAACAAGGAAAAGGTTACAGTAAGCTGCCTGTCGGCGCTAGAATCTGCCACATAACACAAGCACTCAGGTCACTCCAAAGCAAGGACAAATATGACTCAGTCATTGTCCATGCCGGTGTAAATGACCTGAGATGTACCTCCCTGGACTACATGAAAAGAGACATAGAGGAGCTCTCTGATTATGTAGCCCAGGCCGGTATGACCCTGACCCTGAGCAGCATCTTACCCTCACCAAGAATGAGGCCACAGTACAAAGACAAAATGATCAGTTTTAACAATTGGCTCAGTTACTGGTGTCATTCTTAGGGGATCCAATGTCTGTCTGCTTGGGATGACATGCTTGACAAGCCACGCTGCTTCACAAGGGATGGCTTGCACCTGTCACCCCTGGGCTTCCGGATATTGGCCAAGGCTCTTGCCACCCCCATAGTGCCTTTTTTAGGCAAGGCTCAAAAGACAAACCCACCTCCCTAGAAAACACAAGTGGAAAAAAACTAAGGGTAATGCTGCTCAATGCCAGAAGTTTAAACCTCAAGATGCACGCTCTCGAAGCCCTCCTCAGTATGGAGAACATCGATGTCTTTGCAGTGACTGAAACCTGGTTCAAGGCTCCTGAGAGCACCCCAGCACTACCAGGTTATACCTCATATCATGCTTTTCGGCCTCAAAACTTGGATCGAATCACAAAAAGAGGGGGAGTATCCATATTCATCAAAGATACCCACACCTCCAGGTTAGTGGCAATGCACGAAGCATCGGAGACCATCCAGGTGCAACTAACCGTAGGCAAAACTGCCCTACAGTTTGTAGCATGCTACAGACCACCCTCTCAAACTCAGGAACCCCACTCAGCCTTCCTGAAGACACTGGAGAGTCTGAATGTCTCTCCAAATACCATCATATTGGGAGATTTCAACTACCCAAACATAGACTGGGAGCATTACTCAAGCCCCACCACCCTAGCCCAAAGGTTCCTAGAATTCATAAACTCAAATGCGATGGAACAACTAGCCACCACTCCCACAAGAGGAGATAATATACTAGACCGGATCATCACAAACATGGGGACACAATGCTCCACACCGGAAATATACCCCTCATTGGTGAGATCAGACCATAAATTAATCTCACTGGAAATCCACATCCCGCCCCCACCCCCAGCACAAAAGACCACAGTGAAGAATTTCTCAAAAGCTGACTTCACACTTCTTAAGACTGAAGTGGTATCCTTCAAGGCCCCTGGGCCAGTGGAAACCACAGCCCACACTGCTGAATCCTTTATAAACGCTTTCTATGGACACCTTCAAGAATGCATGGATCATGCAATCCCAAATAAAACCAAGACCCATTCCCCCAAAGGCAGGCGTCCTGTCTGGTAGACCCCAGCCATTAACAAGCTTTACAACAGGAGGAGGAAGCTACTACATGACAGAGCAAAATCCCCAAAAGGGAAGGCATCTCTGATCAGTACTAGCAAAAAACTACGATCACTCATAAAATCATCCAAGGCCAACTTTGAGAGAAAAATCGCAAAAGACACTAATGAGAATCACAAGGCCTTCTTTAGTTATGTTAGAAACCTGGGTGGAAACTCCCAGATATGCTCAGAGTTAGTCCAAAATGACAAAAAATACACTGAACCCACAGACATTGCCAACATACTGGCAGACAGGTTCAGTGCAAATTCCCCAAAAGGAGAAATATCTATCCCAGCAGAGTGTAGCCTCCCTGACATCTCAGATGCCCAGGTGAGAGCCGCCCTCTCCAAAGCTAAAAACACAACATCAATGGGACCAGACAGTGTCCCGGGTTGCATGCTACATGAACTCCAAGAGGAACTAAACCCACACATAAGGCTGCTGTTTAATCTTAGCCTTACTACAGGATATGTACCCAAAGAATGGCATACAGCATTAGTGGTCCCACTCCACAAAGGAGGTGCTTCTATGGACCCTGGAAATTGCTGCCCCATAAGCTTGACAAGCCTGGTCTGCAAAGCTATGGAGAGGATCATTATGGAACTCATAAACAAAGACATTGGGGACCTACAGACACTGGATCCTACCCAATTCGGCTTTGTCAAGGGCAGATCCTGCCTTTGAACCTGGTCGACTTTTTTGAAACAGTCACTAAGGCCATTGATGAGGGTAAGGCAGTTCACACAGCCTACCTTGATCTTGCAAAAGCCTTCGACACAATATCCCACTCGGGCATCATAGACAAGCTCACCAGCTTAAATGTAAACCCATATGTCATAAGATGGGTTGCAAACTGGCTCAAGGACAGAACCCACAAGGTCAGAATTGCTGGAGCCATGTCAGACTCTAAGCCAGTCACAAGCGGTGTCCCACAGGGCTCGGTCCTGGGACCCCTCTTGTTCGGCATTTATTTTTCCGAGGTGCAAGCAAACATAGGAGGATTGTGGCTGACAAAGTTCGCAGATGACTGCAAACTGGGCACCATAACTGATACTCCAGCGGACACAAGCATCCTTCAGAAAGGCCTCATAGAAACAGAAAACTGGTGCCAGAGCCATGGCCTTAAACTGAACGCCAAAAAATGTATAGTCATACCCTTTGGGAAAAACAAAGTACCCACAAATTACCACATAGGTGGTAATCCATTAAGTACGGAAGAAGTAATCAGGGACCTAGGGACCCAAGTTGACAGTAACCTCTCATTTGACACTCACATTGCCAAGGTGGTTAGGAAGACCTTCTATATTACCCACCTTATCATGAAAGGATTCACATCTAGCTCAAGAGAGGTCATTCTGCCCCTATACTCTTCCCTTATCAGGCCCATAATTGAGTACAATGCCTCATTTGGGATGTACCTTACCTGACACCTGCAGCAGTTAGAAAGACCCCAAAAGTACCTCACCAAGAGGATCAAGGGTCTCAAACATATGTCATATGCTGCCCGGCTGAAGAAACACCAGCTCTATTCAGTCGCATACCGCCTACTCAGAGGCGATCTATGCCTGACGTACAAGGCCATGTCCAATCCGGAATTAATGGACCTGCTCCACCTCAGAAAATCCAAATCCACCAGAGCCACGAGAGCGAGAGATTTGAACCTCAACACAGAAATAAATAGGACGTGCTGGAGGGACAGATTCATAACCCAGAGTCTCCCTACACTCTGGAACAGAATCCCAGTCCATGTTAGGCAAAGCCCCTCACTGACTCTCTTCAAGAGAAATCTTGACGAGTGGATGGGAGATCGTAGGTTTACCCCGGGGGTCATCTCTGTGTCACTACTAGACAGAGGCACAGTAAACTAAACCCTAAATGGGCATAGTATTCTCATTCCAAGGGGTGGCGAAAACCACACATACTCTGGCTAGGCTTATAAATGCCCTAGGGCAGATAGCCTAGTATGAACCTATGAACCTATGAACCTATGATAAGAAATCATACTCGGAGGCTCTAAATAAAAACCTGCAAAAGCATCAAAGACCTCCAAAGCAGACACCCAAAAAACCTGCACCTCCCGTCATAAACCAGACAACACATAAAACAGAAAATCAGTGTGTCGCACAATCACAGCCCTTAAGGTGAAATAACATACCTAACACACTAGTAATAGGGGACTCTATAGTCAGGCACACTGATGTTCCACTCACTAGGCTGGACAAGGAGAAGGTTACTGTTAGCTGCCTGTTGGGAGCCAGAATCCACCATATAACACAAGCACTCAGGTCACTCCAGAACAAGTACAAATATGACTCTGTCATTGCTCATGTTGGTGTGAATGACCTGAGACGTACCTCCCTGGACTACATGAAAAGAGACATGGAAGAGCTCTCTGATCATGTAGCCCAGGAGGGTATGACCCTGACCCTGAGTAGCATCCTGCCCTCACCAAGAATGACACTGAAGTATAAAGAAAAAATGATCAATTTCAACAATTGGCTAAGCTTCTGGTGTCATTCAAAGGGGATCCAGTGTCTGTCAGCCTGGGATGACATGCTCGACAAGCCTCATTGCTTTGCAAGAGATGGCTTGCACCTGTCACCCCTAGGCTTTCGAATACTGGTCAAGGCTCTTGCTGCCCTCACAGTTCCTTTTTTAGGGAAGGCTAAAAAGTCAAACCCACCTCCGTTAACAGCACAAATAAAAAATGAGGGTTATGCTACTCAACACCAGGAGTTTAAATCTCAAAATGTACATACTCGAAGCACTCCTCTGTATGGAGAACTTCAACATCTGTGCAGTAACTGAAACCTGGTTCAAGACTCCACAGAGCACCCCAGCACTACTGGGCTACAACTCATACCACACATTCTGGCCACAGAACATGGACCAAAACACAGAAGGAGGGGGAGTATCCATATTCATCAAGGATACCTACACCTCCACGTTATTGGTGCAGCGTGATACCTCTGAGATCATCCATGTGCAACTAACATCAGACAAATCTGCAATGCAAACTGTGGCCTGCTACAGATCACCCCTCCATGTCCCAGGACCACCACTCTGCCTTTCTGGAGACACTGGAAAACATGAAGGTCCTACCGAACACCCTGATATTGGGTGATTTCAATTACCCTACCGTTAACTGGGAAAACTACTCAAGTACAAACTCCCAGGTCTAGCGCTTTCTGGAATTTATCAACTCAAATGCCTTGGATTAGCTGGTAAACTCCCCTACCAGAGGTGAAAACATATTGGACCTGGTCATCACCAATGTGGGCGATAGGTGTTCCACACCAGAGGTCAACCCATCACTGGTTAGATCAGACCATAAACTAATCACTCTGGATGTCCACACCACACCACCACCCCCAACCAAGGAAACCATAGTGAAAAACTTTTCTATAGCAAACTTCACCTTACTTAAAACAGAGGTGGTAAGTTTCACAGCCCCCACGCTAAAGGATAACAGTGTCCAAGATGCAGGAACCTTTACAAATGCACTCTATGAGCACCTACAAGGATGCATGGATTGTGCCATCCCTAGCAAAACCAAGACTCACTCCCCTAAGAGAAGGAAACCAGTCTGGTGGACCTCTGCCATAAACAGGCTATACAACAGAAGTTCAGAAAAAAAGCAAATCCCAAGAAGGAAAGACATCCCTGATCAGTATCAATAAGAAACTAAGGTCCCTCATAAAATCATCCAAGGCTAACTTTGAACGAAAAATAGCCAAGGATTTGAAAGATAACCACAAAGCCTTCTTTAGCTATGTCAAGAATCTAAGTGGCAACTCGGAGATATGCTCTAAGCTAGTGCAAAATAGCACAAAATATACTGAACCTACTGATATTGCCAACATCCTCGCAGATAGATTCAGTGCAAACTTTACCCCCTCTCACCCCCAAAAGGGCCCACAACAATACCGGAAAAGTGTAGTGTCTCAGAAATCACAGATGCACAGGTGAAAACAGCCCTTTCAAAAGCCAAAAGCACAGTGTCAATGGGCACAGATGGTGTCCCAGGCTGCGTCTTGCACAAACTACAGAATGAACTAACCCCCCACCTAAACCCACTGTTCAACCTCAGCCTCTCCACAGGCTACATTGCCCATAGAATGGCACACAGCAATGGTTATTCTGCTCCACAAAGGAAGGGCCACAACTGACCCTAGTAACTATCACCCCATAAGCCTGACTAGCCTGATCTGCAAGGCTATGGAGTGCATCATCATGGAACTCATTAACAAAGACATTGGGAACCACTAAACACTTGACCTGATGCAGTGTACTTTGTTAAGGGCAGATCATGCCTACTAAACCTGGTTGACTTCTTCGAGACAGTCACCAAGGCCATAGATGAGGGGAAGGTGGTTCACACAGCCTACCTTGACCTCACCAAGGCTTTTGACACCATTCCCCACTCGTGAATTATAGAATAACATACCAGCCTGAACATAAACCCCTACGTCACGAGATGGGTTGCCAACTGGCTTACAGACAGAACTCACATGGTAAGAATAGCAGGCTCCAGGTCCGACTCTAAATCAGTCACAAGTGGTGTCCCACAAGGCTCGGTCCTGGGACCCCTACTGTTCGGTATATACTTCTCTGAAGTACAGGCAAACACAGGAGGACTATGGCTAACCAAGTTCGCCGATGACTGCAAACTGGGAGCCATATTTGACTCTCTGGCTGATACGGACATTCTCCAAAAGGGCCTTACTGAGACAGACACCTGGTGTCAAAGTCATGGTCTCAAGCTAAATGCCAAAAAATGCATAGTCATCCCATTTGGGAAAAACAAAACACCCATGAATTACCACATAGCTGGCAGCCCCCTTAATACAGAAGAGGTAATAAGGGATCTGGGGACCCAGGTAGATAGTAATCTCTCCTTTGACAATCATATTGACAAAGTAGTTAGGAAATCCTTCTATGTAGCCCATCTAATTACTAAAGGGTTCGCATCTAGAAATAAAGAGGTTATAGTGCCCCTCTACTCGTCACTCATCAGACCCATCATAAAGTACAATGCCCCATTTGGGATGTACCTCACAAGACACTTCCAACACCTGGAAAGACTACAAAAGTACCTCACCAAGAGGATTACTGGCCTCAGACATATGTCCTATGCAGCCCGACTGGAAAAACTCCAGCTGTACTCAGTAGCATATTGCTTACTCAGAGGAGATCTCTGCCTGACTTACAAAGCCATGTCCAACTCAGAATTGATGGACATGCTCCACTAAAGAAATCCAAGTCACTGTGAGCCACTCGCTCTAGTGAGCTAAACCTCGCCACAACAATAAACAGAACATGCTGGAGGGATAGATTCCTGTCACAGAGACTCCCCATGCTTTGAAACAAAATTCCTAATTACATTAGGCAGACCCCCTCACTAACACTCTTCAAGTGAAACCTTGACGAGTGGATGGGTAACAGAAAATACACCCCTGGTATCACTTCATTGGCTCTCCTTGACAGAGGCTCAGTTAATTAATCAATGGGTTGGCGAAAGATGACACACTCTGGCTAGGCTTATAAATGTCCTCAGGCAGATAGCCTAGTACCTACCTATGAACCCATGAACCTATAAGCACAGAAAATATCTTTGGAGTATAAGGCTAGGCTTTTTATATCTTTACAGATCAACAGTCTGGGAAGTACCTACAAGCCAATGAACCTACAAAGATGAAATAATGTGTCAGTACACTTGAGTTATTAATATAAAAACACAGTCATGAAATAGGCATGTGTATATCCATATGTGAGTGTATGTATGCATGTATGTGTCTTTGAGTGCACAATTTTTTGTTGATGTGCCTTTTCATGTATGTATGTGTGTGTGTGTGTGTGTGTGTGTGTGTGTGTGTGTGTGTGTGTGTGTGTGTGTGTGTTATATATATATATATATATATATATATATATATATATATATATATATATATATATATATATATATATACACACACACATATATATATATATACATATATATATATATATATACATATATATATATATATATATATATATATATATATATATATACACATATATATATATATATATATATATATATATATATATATATATATATATATATATATATCTCTAGGGTTTATATTAAAACATCGAAGTTTCAAAACTTTGAATGTTCTAATATTGAACCCTATTCAGCGAAAGCTGAAAATATCAAAGCAACAGAAAACCAAATTTTTTTTCTAGGGAAAGAATATGGTTGTCCGTTTCTGTTTATTTTTATTTATTTTATTTTACATTTGTTGACCGGGCTAATCTAACTGGATATATGTCCATTTTCAGTAGAGACCTGGGGAGAAAAGCTCCACATAAAAGACACTAGCAAACAGAACATTTAACTACAGTTACAGATTACTTGTCAGACAAAAACAGGTGTTACAAGGTAACTTTAGCATGCATGATAGGTAAAAATAGAACAAATAAGATGAACCCCCCCCCCCAACCCTTTGGATGAAATTTTTTTTTTAAACCAAACACTGCAAGAAGAAAAAAATATTCAGAAGAATGTAGGGGATTCCCAAATCAAAGTTATGAGTAAGGCACAGGAGAACAGAATAGTTATAATCAGAACAGGGCGAATTAGAGGGGCAGTAGCTCATAAATGAGACAAAGAGATGTCCATACAGTTTTTCCTGGGTACAATAGGTCCAACTTAGAATGTAGGGGTCTTAAAGTGGCTATAAAGTGAGTAGTAAATGGTGCTATAGCATAGGATACCAGGAGGAGAAACAAATCTTAGTCAGGTTTAGTACAGGGACATAGCCAGTGGGTTGTAAGGTATAATTTGAGTTTCTTTTTAAACAGTGTAGTTGAAGAAATAGATGTGAGTTCACTGGGAAGTAGGTTCCAGGTTTTACCCACAGTGTTAGAGAAAAGGGAATCTCCTGCTTTATTATTGGGTTTTTGTCTGGATACCAGCAGTTTATTTGCTGAGCGGAGGATTGTAAGATTTTTATATGGGCTGATTAGACTTGTGAGAACTGGTGTGTTACCTGGTTGATAAAGGATTTTATGGGTAATAATCAGTTGGTGAAATAGAATTTGACTATGCCATTCCAGCCAGCCCAGTTGATTTAGATTTTGGCAGTGGTGGGTTCTGAAAGGGGAACTGATAGCAAATCTGACAATATTATTGTAGGAGATTGCCAGCTTGTTGAGATTGCTTTTAGATAGATTTGTATATATAGGAGAGGCATAAAAAATAGTTGAGATAAGGTGGGTGTGGGCAATAGTAGTTCTAGCAATGGGAGTAAGGAAGGGTTTAATTTTATAGAGGGAGCCTAGTTTTCGGTTAACTGATTTTATTGTGGTGTTGATATGAGTATCATAGTTAAGGTTGTGGTCAATAGTTACTCCTAAGAGTTTAGTAGTAGTATCAGGAGATATAACTGTGCCATTTTTAGATTTGATAGTGAAGGCTGTTGCTTTGGTATTTTCAGCACTGTGCTGGAAAGTTATGGGTCAGGTTCAGGTAAGTGTGCAACTGAGTGTGGGTTAGGGTTAGGATGCGGGTTAGATATGTGTGAGATTGTGTGGACGTGAGGGTTAGGGCGGGTTAGGTGAGTTAGGGTTAGGGTGTGGGTTAGGTATGTGTGCGATTGTGTGGACATGAAGGTTAGGGCGGGGTAGGTGTGTTAGGGTTAGGGCACGGGTGAGGTGAGTGTGCGATAGTGACGGACCTTAGGGTTAGGGTTTGGTTAAGATAAGTGGATAGTTAGTGGTGTGTGTATAGTTTAGTGTAGGGTTAGATGTAAGATTTTAGGTGTATGTGTGTGGATTGCTGTTTGTTTGGTGTGCTTGTGTTGTGTGTATGTGTTTTGGAACAGCAATTTTTTTCCCTAGGAAAAAATTTGCTGTTCTATAGGTTCAATGTTTTCAGCTTTCGCTGAATAGGGTTCGAGATAAGAACATTCAAAGTTTTGAAACTTCGATGTTCTAATACAGACTCTCTCTCTCTATATATATATATATATATATATATATATATATATATATATATATATATATGATTTATCTTCATGTGTGCTTATTGCACAAGGGCAAACAGCAATTGTCCGTAAGGCCATTTGCAAAGTTTGCAAATGCCAAACGGAAAAAGGTTTGAATGTGCAATGTGCAAATGCACATTGACATTCGCTCATTGCAGATTTGGCATTTTGGGGCAGATTGCACTATAGTGGTGATCAGAAAATGGTCCCTTTCCCCACTGTGGTGTGATGTCGGAGTTAGAATATTAAAGTGGGGGGGGTGGGGTGCAGGGTGGCTTGCCGCCCTGCTTTACACTTCATTACATTCGTTTTTCAACATTTATGTTCGAAAATCAGCGAAACTGCTTTTCGATTTGCTGATTTTCAAACATGTAAAACTGTCGCTGTTTTGATTTTTGTGGTTAAGATTCACTCATATGAGCAATCGCACCACTGTGATTCGGCATTGTAAAGGTGTGTGTGTGTGTGTGTGTGTGTGTGTGTGTGTGTGTGTGTGTGTGTGTGTGTGTGTGTGTGTGTATGTGGAAATATATGTATATATTAGTAAATATATACAAGTTGTCTAATGGCTGAAGGAGAGGGCTAAAATCAGTTTTGAAAAACATTGATAAACAGCTTTACTTTCAGATATTGATCACATTTGAATTAAGCAGATATATATATATATATATATATATATATATATATATATATATATATATATATATATATATATATGGCTGTAGTAAGCATATGCTCTACTGGAGAGGGCTAAGATCTATTGCTGACAAAAATAATGATGAGAAAGGCATGACTGCTACCTGGAGTTATGTGAACAAGACAGAAATGTGGATATTATACAATGATAGAGAAAGATACACAAGGAAGGTGATGAAGAAAACAGGAGCAAACATAACTTCAATGTGTGCGCATCTACTATGGACATGTCGGGTTTAGTTTACAGAGGTTAAAATGTAAAAACAGAAAAGAAATGTGGTGCTGCTCAGAGTTTAGTTTAGGTTGGAAGTGTAGAGCAATATCAAATTCAGTATAATGTGAGTAGTATGGTATATTACATATCAATATGGTATATCGCATATCAGTATGGTATATCACATATCAGTATGGTATATCACATATCAATATGGTATATCACATATCAGTATGGTATATCACATATCAGTATGGTATATCACATATCAGTATGGTATATCACATATCAATATGGTATATCGCATATCAGTATGGTATATCGCATATCAGTATGGTATATCACATATCAGTATGGTATGTCGCATATCAGTATGGTATATCACATATCAGTATGGTATATCACATAACAGTATGGTATATCACATATCAGTATGGTATATCACATATCAGTATGGTATATCACATATCAGTATGGTATATCACATAACAGTATGGTATATAGCATATCAGTATGGTATATCACATATCAGTATGGTGTATCACATATCAGTATGGTATATCACATAACAGTATGGTATACCGCATATCAATATGGTATATCACATATCAGTATGGTATATCACATAACAGTATGGTATATCGCATATCAGTATGGTATATCAGGTGGGTATTTCTGTTCGGAAACCAAATGACTGAATGAGGTGGGATTTGAATCATATGAAGTTAAGTTCTTATTTTATTTGGCAGGGAATTCCAAGATTTTGAAAGATGGGACATTTGTTAGCTTTGTAAGAGATGTTATATAGTAGGATTCATCATTGAACAATAATTAAATTTGACTTCAGTATAGATTGCATTATCAAAATGAGCAGCTACACATTTGAAATACTATACAAAGCTAAAGCATACCTTACAGACTACTAGTTGTTACTGTTTAGTCCTTTCTCTTGCCTACTCTATTCTGTGCTTCTGCTATGCTAATAAAGACCAAACAAAACCACCTAAAATGTTACAACAAACATATAATACAATTCCTAGTGTACAACTGTCTTCAAAAACAGAACTGACCACTACAACACACTAATGAAATTAGTCTGAATAGAGCTGCATAATACCTTAAATGTCTGTCCCAGCTTACAATAGACTATATGCCAGATTTAGCTAGACAGTCTAGGAGTTGTAGATGTGATACAGTATCAAATGGTTTGGACAGATCCAGGAATAATGATGCTACTAGTTGTCTTTGAGTTAGGTATTTATTTATTTATTTATTGGTCAATTTTATTTTTGAAGGGTTCCAATTACCTGATCAAACATTTAGGTTAGCGAATACCTAAACGTCGATCTGGTAACAGCGAAAGCAAAAAACCACGAACGGACGATTTAACACAGGGAAAGAATTCCCTTGGCCATTATGCGGATTTTGCCCCTTTCCCCACTATAGAGTGATCTTGGAGTTGGTATATTTAGTTAGGTGGGTGTGGGGGGTCACAGCCCTCCACATTGAGGAGGGTGGTAGGTGGAGCAACTCACTTAATTTTGGTTTAAATTTTTTTTTTGTGGCCGAGGGAATTCATTCCCTATGTTAAATCGGCCGTTTGCTGTTTTAATTTTTCGATATTACTAATTTGACGTTTAGGTATTTGCTAACCTAAACGTTCAGTCGGATAATATAGATGCTTTTTGAAGTATAGTAGCACTGTTTCTGTATTATGTCTAATCTGAAACCATGTTGGTTTGAAAATAAATTATTGTTGATTAGACAGGTCAGACTTTGTTTTTGTATGCACCCTTCTTCGACTTTTGAAACAAAAACTTGAATATATGTAGCTGATGAGCTCTACAGATGTGCCACCTTTGTGTGGAATTATATAACATTGTTTCTACTGAGCTCCTTTTACATGTATAATAGCTGCTCATACCTGGAAGTATTTATGTTGCTTTTTACTAAGAGTTCTAAGCTTTTCTTGGAGGTCCTGGAATTACTTCAACATTAGGCAATCTGTAGCAAAGGTATCTAGATTTAAACATCAAGAAGTGTGGTTTGCTGCAGGGTTCTACTCTCCAAGCATGTTAGTACACCTGGTACATGCATGATTCCATTCTCCAAGCACGTTAGTGGCATCTGAGTGCATGCTGAGTTTCATTCTCCAAGCACATTGGTGGCATCTCAGTGCATGCAGTGTTCCATTCACCAAGCATGTTAGTGGTGCTTGAGTGCATACAGTGTTCCATTCTTCAAGCATGTTAGTGCCATCTGAGTGCATGCAGTGTTCCATTCTCCAGTCATGTTATTGGCTTCTGAGTGCATGCAGGGTTCCATTCTCTGAGCCCATTGGTGGCATCTGAGTGCATGCAGGGTCTCATGCTCCAAGCATGTTAGTAACTTCTAAGTGCATGCAGAGTTCTATTGTAAGAGAATGTTAGTGGCATCTGACTGCATGCAGTGTTTCATTCTTCATGCATGTTATTGGCATCTGAGTGCATACAGGGTTCCATTCTCTAATCATGTTTGTGGTATCTGACTGCATGCAGTTTTCCATTCTTCAAGCATGTTATTGGCATCTGAGTGCATGCAGGGTTCCATTGTACAAGCATGTTAGTGACATCTGAGTGCATGCAGGGTTCCACTCTCTAAGCACATTGATTGCATCTGACTGCATGCAGGGTCCCATTCTCCAAGCATGTTATTGGCATCTGAGTGTATGGACGGTTCCATTCTCCAAGCACATTGACGGTATCTCAGTGCATGCAGAGTCCCATTCTCCAAGCATATTAGTGGTGCCTGAATGCATGCAGTGTTCCATTCTTCAGGCATGTTATTGGCATCTGAGTGCATGCAGGGTTCCATTCTCCAAGCACATTAGTTGTCTGAGTGAATGCAGTGTCCCATTCTCCAAGCACATTAGTGGCATCTGAGTGCATTACCTGTAGTTGTATCCAGGGGTAGTCAGCATCCCCATCTCTTCAGAAAATGTGTTCTTACTGAGGAGGAGGAGGCACTGAAGATATATGAGGTAGTTATGATTCTAAATGGGGTCACTTGGGTTGTGAGAAGGAAGTCAGGTAAAGATACGCATTGCTTTTATCATTATTTAAAAGTGGCATACCATGCACTGATTAAACAAATAAGATCCACAAAAATACCTCTTGTTTTTCTTCTGAGCATTACTGCAAAACTGGCACCCAGGATTCATTGATTAATGTTTCTAACATTACAAGACATTGTTTTCAATAAAAACATAATGACAACAGTTTTAGCTGAAGTTCTTGAGGAATGTGGCCACAACTCTGAAGGGACGGTTCATAAAGTTGCAAGATACTCTTTGGTTTCCAAAGCTAAACAATAACTAAGTGAACTATAAAATATCAAACCGTGAAACAAGAAAATGTTAAATCAAGAATGCTCAACCATGACTTTTATCAGAAACACAAACAATATTTTTAGGGTAGGACCTCTTGCACCCCTACATCTCTAAATGTATTAATTCTGAGAACACACAACCTTGCACATATGCATAAACTTCCTCACCTGCTCACAGTTATGGAATTTCACTAATTCTACTGCCTATTGTTCAACTAAAATGGGAGTCAACACAGCATTTTTGATTATTATGATTTCAGTAATTCATAGTGTGATAAACCCAAAGTATTCAATTTTTTGGAAAAAAATGTTAACAACAGTTTTAGACAGAATGTGAATAAGCATGTGGTGGACAGTCACACAGTGATGATGCTATAGCTAAGATGTCTTCTAATGGGGTGAAAATGAAACTTGCTTGTTTAAAAGAAGATAACAGTATTGGAAGTAACAGCACAATTAGTGAACTGCTGTGTGCCTTTTAAAATGTTTAATGCTGTTGAACTAGACATTGGAATGCTTGATCATGACCATATGGGAAAACATTTTGTACTTATTCAGAATATGCTTAACCCTGGTTCCTATATATTAGGGACATAGATGATATATTTTCTGGATAGATGACATCGACAAGATTAATGATTTAATTAATTATATTAACAACGCTACCCACTTTCTTAAGTTTATTCTGCTTCAAAGGAAGTTTTGCATTACTTAGACATCAAATTGAGGAAACACGTAAATCTTCAGAAGTTTAATTCATGTATTTTCCAGAAATCCACTTATTCTAATTCCTTTTTGCAATTTTGTAGCTGTCATCTGTTTGCACAGAAAAAAGCAGTGATTAAGGGATGACTAGAAAGGGCTGCTAGGATGGCGTCAGAAGCAAAAATTTTTTGAATGAATGTACTAACGTAAAATTATGTTTATGAAGAGAGGGTATCCAGAATACTTAACGGATACCATCACTAGCAAGGTAGTCACTGAAAGAGAGGCTGTTTTTTATATAGCACTACAGGAAACTGCTTTATCAGGAAGTACTGGTACAAACAAAGGGAATTTAAAGTGTAATTCCTGTAACATATCTTTGGTGTTAATAACAACTTTAAGTGTTGATTATAAGGAAATTAGGAAATGCATTTTTATAAACTGGTTTATATTTAACCATCTTGGAATGTCTGATAAATTAGGGCAGGCACCTAAGTTTGTGGCTAAAAAAGGATTGTGTGTGAAAAATATGGTTGAAGGGGTTGGTGCAAAACAAAACAGGTCTTTGGATGTAAAGTGTAATACATTCAAATTTGGCAATTGTCATTATTGTAAATATATGTTGGAAGGTGAATGTATTCAGATCAGCAATGTTTTGATCTAACCTAAAGCCAGATGTAATTGTAGAACAAAAGGTATTGTTTACGCTGCCTTATGTCAATCTCATCAAAGTTTTAAAACTGGAAAAACCACAAGGTGTTTTAAGGACAGAATTATAAACATAGTCGGACATTGCCGGTAAACAAATGGAAAATAAATAAATAAATGAATAAACAGTTATTACATTTCTAGGTCTAATGCCAACAATGCTCTCTCTAAGCATGTGTGTGAACAACCAGGTCACAAGTTTTTGCTTTTTTGTTGTTGTTTTGTTTTTGGCAATTGATAAATTGGTTTTGAACTCCAGGGGGTGCTTTTTACATGTAGCTGGAATACCGGGAACTATGCTGGCAATTAACAACTAATGCAATGCAAAGTCCCAGGTTGAATGGAGGTATCTATAAATTGTGTTTTAAAACTAAAAGCCATCAGATTTTTAAAAATATGTTCTAGATGTAATTTTCATTATGCTGGAAAGATATCAGCAACTTTGTGTGTATATTTTTAAATGTGGAAGTAGATGTTCATTTTAATAGTAGTGAATTTTTTAGAGAAGCATTCTATGGTTTGATGTATAATTGGATGGGGGATGTACATTGATTTGGTAGATTAGAGCATGTGATGGAGAATGAAACTGTAAAAGTATGTGCTATTTTTAATGTGGTCATTCTGACGAAGTCTCACTATTGCCAGGAACAAAAGCGCTAAATAAAGTTCAATTTCTCCTAAATCCCGCTGTGAGATGATTTTGGATTTCAATTCGAATAAAGATGAAACTAATATAAGAAGAAAAGTTAAAAATAATGATAAACTGACTCTTTACCTAATATCACTGCTGTTGCCCAAGATCACTTAGATTTATTTTAAAGTGACTTGGAAAACAATCAGGTTAGCTCAAACAGAAAGGCTGTAAATTAAGACAGAATGGTTTCATCACTATGTACCATGGCTCAAGATAATTTTCCTTCTGTTAATAATAATACCAACACCTTCTTGTATCCTAAAGTTGTTGTCAATCTCAATAGTAATGTTAATACATCATCCACTGACCTTGATCACCAGGCTTTATCCACTTATAAAGAAGTAAACAAATGAACAATTTGACTCTTAATGAAACTGGAACAGAAGGGATGCAATCAAAACTTAGTGACACAAACACTACATCAGCTTGTAGTAGGCTCTCAGGTGCATAGCCTTAGACAAAGACCAACTAGGCAGCTGCCTAGGGCACCACTCTAGTAGGGGCACTTTTCCAGTACTTATTTGGTGTAGGTAGACCAGGATGGGGGCACCGGGTGGTGTGGTGGGGGCGCCATGGAGCCCTTTTGCCTAGGGCACCAGTTGACCTAAGGCCATTTCTGCTCAGGTGATGTAAGTACTTATAATGTTCATGTTACAAAAAGGAAGAAAGTGGTTACGCAGAATAATTTGGTCAGTCTTACAGAGTTTACCCTACCTAATAAGTTAAGTAACGCAGGCAATAAAGTTTTAATTTTGGGAGACTCAATTCTAGAACCAGTGGCTAGTAGATTCTGTGGTTTGGATAAGAATGCTTACACAATTTCAGCCATACAGGGCTTGACACTGATGGATAAAACCAGTCTCCTACCAAGACTAATGTCAGAAAAATGTAGCTATGATATACTTGTTATTCATGCATGAACTAATGATTTGAGACACAATCCTCTTGACCATATGAAAAATGCTATCTTAGATATGATAGAGTATCTAAAATGTTTAATTGTGGAGTATGTCCTTAGTGAAATCATACCATCAGCCTTGTGGACTGGCTACTTGTTTACTAAAGCACATAACTTTAGCAATTGGTTAAGACAGTAATACTTGTCTATAACATCAGGCTTATTACTTACTGAGAATAATGTGATTATGACTGTAGAATGTTTGTTAGGGATGGGTTGCATCTTAATCTGTATGGTGCCATTTACATGGCATGTAAAATAATGGAAAATATTTTTTTAGTATGATGAAACATTAAATCAGATAAAGATGACAGACTGGATAGAACTATAAAATGTTTACTTTGCCATGCAAGAAACCTGAATAACAAATTTGGCAAACTTACTGGCCTAGTAGCTAAAGACAGTTTTCAGATTATTGATATCACTGAATCATGGAACTCAATTCATTATCATTTAAAAGACTTTATCAAATATGAATGCCTAAGAGTAAACTGAAATAGTGGGGGAGTAACATTATGGATCCATAGAAGTTTGCCTTCATGTCTTGTAAAAGTTGCGATGATTTATAAAACAATTGTTATCAAAATCTTGGATCCTAATGTCAACAACAGCATTTTCATAGTTCTATGGTATTGTCCTTGAAGTTATGACTACTGGGATTAATTGTTAAATTTAGCAAATAGCTTTGAGAATAAGTCAAATATTTTACTTTTTTGGGCAACTTTAATTACCCTGGGATAAAGCGGAACTTCCATGTCAACTAATTCATGCTTTGAGAAACAATTTGTTAACATTACTTCTTTTTATGGACTAACACAGTTGGTTACTAGTAATACTCGAGGTGATTATATTTTAGATCTAATTGTGACTAATATTCCAGATAAAATACAGGATTTAAGAATGGCATGCCCCCACGCTTGTTCTGACAATAATATAATTACATTTAAAATGGAACTTAATATAAGCTGACAATTTCATGATAAAGCTAAAAATGTATATCAGACAGATTATTGTAAACTTTTTACTCAAATTTCTAATACAAACTCGTTTTATCTATTAAATCTCTCAAAGTATCAATATGAGTAATCTACCCTGGACAAATTGTTGAGTGTTAGTGAATCTGTTCATTTGGAAAATGTCAACAATTCTTTTTCTACATGGTGGAATAAAAGTATGTCATAAGGTTATACAGAAAGAAAGAAAGAAAGAAAGAAAGAAAGACACTACAAAATCTTAACAGTGTTTCCTACTATTATAAATAAGTTAAAACAAAATGAAAACTCCAGCAAAGCTAGAACTTCCACTGAGTGACCTCCCAAACCTCTTGTATCAGAGGCACATGGGATATATGCAAATAATCCTTATGAACATCAGATGTTTCAGTGATTTACTACAGGATATGTACCCAAAGAGTGGCGTACAGCAACAGTGGTCCCTCTCCACAAAGGTGGTGCCTCAATGGATCCTGAAAACTATCGCCCCATAAGCCTGAGTTGCTTAGTCTGCAAAGCTATGGAAAGGATCATCATGGACCTCATAAATAAAGATATTGGGGACCTACAGACACTGGATCCTACCCAGTTTGGCTTTGTTAAGGGCAGATCCTGCCTCTTAAACCTGGTTGATTTCTTTGAAACAGTCACCAAGGCCATTGACGAGGGGAAGGTGGTCCACACAGCCTACCTGGACCTCGCAAAAGCCTTCGATACAATACCCCACTCGGGCATTATAGATAAGTTCACCAGCTTAAATATAAAACCCTATGTCACTAGATGGGTTGCAAACTGGCTCAAGGACAGAACCCACATGGTTAGAATTGCTGGAGCCATGTCAGACTCCAAACCAGTTACAAGTGGCATCCCACAAGGCTCAGTTCTGGGACCTCTCTTGTTCGGTATATATTTCTCGGAGGTACAGGCCAACACGGAAGGACTGTGGCTGACTAAGTTCGCAGATGACTGCAAACTGGGCACCATAATCGACTCTCCAGCCGACACAATCATCCTCCAAAAGGGTCTCATAGAAACAGACAACTGGTGCCAGAGCCATGGCCTCAAGCTAAACGCCAAAAAGTGTATAGTCATCCCCTTTGGCAAAAACAAAGTGCCCACAAATTACCACATAGGTGGTAACCCATTAAGTACAGAAGAAGTAATTAGGGACCTGGGGACCCAAGTTGATAGCAATCTCTCATTTGACAACCACGTGGCCAAAGTGGTTAGAAAAACATTTTATATAGCCCACCTAATCATGAAGGGATTCACATCTAGATCAGGGGAGGTCATCATGCCTCTTTACTCATCCCTCATCAGGCCCATAATTGAGTACAATGCCCCTTTCGGGATGTACCTTACCAGACACCTGCAGCAACTGGAAAGACCCCAAAATACCTCACCAAGAGGATCATAAGGCTCAAACAGATGCCATATGCTGCCCGGTTAAAGAAACTCCAGCTCGACTCAGTGGCATACCGCCTGCTCAGAGGCGATCTATGCCTGACGTATAAAGCCATGTCCAACCCAGAATTAATGGACATGCTGCACCTCAGAAAATCCAAATCCCATCGCGAGACTTGAACCTCAGCACTGAAATAAATAGGACATGCTGGAGGGACAGATTCATAACCCAGAGGCTCCCTTCACTCTGGAATAAAATCCCAGTCCAGGTTAGGCAGAGTCCCTCATTGACTCTCTTCAAGAGGAATCTTGATGAGTGGATGGGAGATCGTAGGTTTACCCCGGGTATCACTTCTGTGTCACTGTTAGACAGAGGCACAGTATACTAACCTCGAAAAAGGGCATAGCAAAATTAATTTAAAATGGGTGGCGAAAGACAAACACACTCTGGCTAGGCTTATAAATGCCCTAGGGCAGATAGCCTAGTATGAACCTATGAACCTATGAACCTACAATCATCAATTCTGAATGCTCATGACTTGTTTTGTCGTTTTAATGGATAATTTTAGGCCAATAAAGCCAAACTCCAGTAGCTGTGGATATGCATATTTTGGCCTTGTTATGACCTCATCAGCACAGCACAAGCAGAGCGTTTGACGAAGCATTAGACACACAGGACTGTTATACCCAGCTGATGTCCATTAACATTAGGGTCACTGCAAAAATATCCCAAACAACAAACTAAAACAATGAGTGAGAAGGTCAGTAAAAACTTTGCTGGAGTTTTCATTTTGTTTTTACTGATTGGTTTTTCAGTGACCTTCTCACTCATTGTTTACTATTATAAATAAGAAATTTTTAACTTAAGTTGTAAAAAATTAAAATCAGAAATAAAATTAGCTAAGATCAACTATGAAAATAAATTGGTAAGTAAATTTGCAAATAAAGGCATTTTACAAATATATTAAATCTTTGCATACAAGGCCAACATCTATTAAAGTTATTTGAAATAATGATGTAATATTAACCAATGCTTATACTATAACATAAATATTACTCTGCTGTAAGTAATAGTAACCGATGCTTATACTATAGCATAAATATTACTCTGCTGTAATATTAATCAATGCTTATACTAGAGCATAAATATTACTCTGCTGTAAGTAGCATTTACCGATGCTTATACTATGTAATATTAACCAATGCTTATACTATAGCATAAACATTACTCTGCTGTAAGTAATAGTAACCGATGCTTATACTATAGCATAAATATTACTGTGCTGTAAGTCAGGATCTTGGCTCTTCTGGTCCTATTACAGATCAGATAGTTGCCTCAGCTCTCTGTCCTCATTTTTAGATTCCATTATTAGGAATGCCTTCCCTGAATTTAAGAACATTTCCTCTGTGGGTCCATATAAGGTATCTAGTACCTCTTTGTTAGAGGTGAACGAGGTTCTTATACATATTATATGAGTTATTTTTAATAAATTGCTAGAAAGTGGGATTGTACCTTGTAAATTGAATCTACCTTGTATTACCCCTCTATATAAAAAGGACAGTAAAGATTTCATTAGCAGTTATAGATCGATAAGTTTGACATCTCTGATCGTTTGGTGCTTTGAAAGATGTCTGCTAGAAATAATGCATAACTCAGGCTTCAGATTAACAGGTAAGGACATTGATTAACATGGTTTCATAAAACAAAGATCTACTATGAGTAACTTAGTATGCTTTGATAATCAAATAACAATGGCCTTGGATATGAGTTTGTCTCCGAGTGTGATCTTTTGACTGTCTGCCCCTCCATTCCAATCAAAAGCACTTACTTGAATCTAACATTAACTGTTATATTGTTAGATGGATTATGAACAGGTTAACTGACATACAGCACTGTGTGAAGATAAGTAAAGTTCATTCAGATTTTCTGCCCCAGATTACTTTTGGGCCCAATGCAGTTTAGCCTTATATTTTCTAGTATTACATGAACACCAAATTTTGGGTCCAAAAATACAATTGTAAAATTGGTTTCATAATAAAAAATAAATCTGATACAAATTATCTTAATGCATATTTGTGTCTAATTAGTGAGTAGGCACAAAATACTGGACTAAAATTTAACCCTGACAAGTACATAATTATGTATTTCTCAAATAAAATACAAAATAAAATTCCCATCTATTTGACAGGCTTATTACTAGAATAGGCTGAGGAATATAACAATTTTGGCATTACTATTGCATCTGAGTCACCCTTTAACCAAAATGTCAGAGTTATAAGTACCAAAGAAATTAAATATATGGGTTGCTTATAAAGAAATCTTTCAACTAGAGATGAGATGTCTTTTGGCTTATCCCAGTAGGGGTCACCACAGTGGATCACCAGTGTGCAGATTAAATGGCAGTGTTTTTATGGTGTCAAGTTGCCAACCTGGTGTCCAACCTTCAAAGAAGGCAAATGCACACACACATGCACCTACCTGCATGTCTTTAAAACTCATTCAACCACAGGGAGGGCATGCAAACTCCACACAGAAGGCATACCAGCTGAGAATCGAACCAAATGATCACTTATTGTAAAGCTACAACTTCAATCGCTGTACCACCATGGCCAAATTTCAACTAGAGATGAGAAATGTTTTGGTTATTGTGCAAGTAACTTATATTATTCCCATATAACATATTTTTGCACTTAAAGCCACTTAGATTACAAGGCTGGATGCAAATATTTAAAACTGTTTTCCATCTGCTACAGGCACATTCAGGGTAAATTGAAACTAGCATTTAACATTTTTAACAACCAGTGTTACAGCTAATTTATAACATAGAAGACTTTAACTGTCCTAAGACTATAAGACACTATAATATGAAATTTTTGTCTAAAGCAGTAAGATCTGGTACTAGAAATTCATATATTATTGTCAAAATCACCAAGAAATGGAATAAAATCCCAATTTGGATAAGGAGGTCCAAAAATCTGGAGATTTTTGTGATTGTCATGAGGCCTGAACATTATGGTCAAACTTATGACCTTATGAATGCTGTTTTAAATGAGTCGTCACCTCAGTCTGTATGCTACTATTTTAATAGACATAAAGTACTATCCTTAGATCCACCTCTTACAGTGTGTGGTGTGGGACGGCTGCTCAGACAGTATATCATACTGAAACTGTGAGTGTCCAAATTCTCTTTAGAGTCTCAGTACATCACATTACTCACATTAGTTGCAAGCTTATCATTGAGGCAAATAATTACTTCCTCACTAAAACCGACAGTGAGACAACTAATGATTATTATTGTAAAGTATAACAGACTGGGGTAATGTAGGGGGATAATAAAACAATGTATTATGTAAGTGAGCTTTTCAACACTAACATATTTACAAATGGAAAGAGCTCGGTTTGGTGGATAAGAGTTAAGAGATAAATATCAAGAGATAAATACCAAGCAATGGCTAGTGTATTGTGATTAAAAGCAAGAAAGCAATACAATTACAACTTCTAACTTAATAAAACCACGTACAAATAATCACAGTTTAAACAACAGCAAATGAGGGAAAGCAGAAAATAATTATCAGCAGCCAGTTTAATCATTTAAATATTGTAGCTCAGACTTAAAAAAAAAAATATTTTAATTGGAAGTCTTTGGAAGACCCTGCAAAGGCTTAGATACTTTGTCTTAAATGATCATGAAGCCTGAGGAAGAACAATTGCATTTTTGCTAAGGCTAGTTATTTAAGTTTTAGAATTACCAGGTATATGTTCCTCCCTAAGTGCATTATGGAATATTTGGTTACATAGAAGTCAGAAGACAGGAAAGTATTCCCAGTTCTTGGACCATAATTCAGCTTCTGGTCCTTATTTACCTCTGAAGAAGTAGAAGTACAAACTAAGTGGCTTTACTGGTGCCTTTCATCTATTAGTTGTCCATAATTTTTTTTTCTTAGAGCTGTGGTATTAGTGATGTCATAAGGTTAAAAATGCTCCTGCAACGTTCCACCAAATTAATTTGTTATACTGCAGTTCCTTTGCTTGTGCTATGCTGACGAGGTCATAACAAGGCCGAAATATGCATATCCATAGCTAGTGGGGTTTGGCTTTATTGGCCTGAAATTGTCCATTAAAACGACTTCAAATGTAAAAGTCATGGGCAATGAGAATCACCATATAGCTGAAATACCTGATGTTCATAAGGGTCATTTGCATATATCCCATGTGCCTCTGTTACAGGAGGTTTGGGAGGTCACTCATTGGAAGTTCTAGCTTGGCTGCAGTTTTCATTTAGTTCCATTACTTGGACAGATGCCATGAGTCCTGGCCTTCATCAGATTACTCACCTTAAGTAGAACCTCCCACATCCCATCTCCTGAAGATAAACTTCAGTTACTCTAGCCATCATTTAAATCCTTTACCCCATCACTTTACAGCAGCCCAACACCACTCATAATGCATAATGCCTAGGTGACCAAGTCAGTGTTCTAAAAGTAAAAGTATGTTAAAAAATGTACAGGTGTAATACACTATGGCACTGTTTCTTTCTTTTTTTGTAGCTACAGTGTATAATTGAGAATTCAGACTTTTTATGGCATTTTGTTTGTTCTATCTTTTTTATTTTCTCTAAATATTTTGGGTTTCTAATATAGTGACAGGAATGGACTCCATTCCTAAGTTGGCATATCATTAGAGTTCCCAAAATTCTATTGCTTCAGTCTCTGATGTTTGGCAATAGTGGCCTTCTTAGCACATGCAATGTATCTAGAATTGCCTTCTTCTGCAGCTCATATGATATTACTTGTATTCTAGCAAGTAGCCCTATTGCTCCTTCTACTAACGTTTGGAACTGTTTGGGTATTTTTATCCCACATTGCTCCAGTTTCTGCTTTCAGATCATGGTATTTTATGACTTTGTGTCTCTCAGCACATAGGACACTAATTGCTGGGGTTAGATATTTTAATTAATAATGATACTTTTGTCCTTTTAATTTTTGCTATAAACCTATGTCTCATCTGCATTTTTCTTGTTAGCACTACTGTAAAACATACCATTTGTATAAATTTGGGCATATCTGATAAAGACTGTAGGCATCACTATATATTTGCAGAGTTACAGAACAAATACATGATTCATTTAATAGTTGCACAAACATTATTAGGTAGCAGCACTGTAAGTTGCATCCCACTAATAAATAAACAGAACATGCTAATTCTTTTTTATATTACAGGTCTTTTCTGAAATGCAACATTAACCAGAAAATAGCTCTACAACACATATCCCAATGACAGACACAAAACACTTCTCCTTAATTTGGGGATATACACCCCAAATAATTTCTAATGCCCTTCTAAATTATGCAACTGTCATGCACATGCCCAATGGGTATATTAACATAAAATCAATGTCTCTGTTTATTAAGACAATCAGTGTCCTCAACACACCACCCCAGAACTCCAGACTCATATAATCCCTTGTTCTAGTCATACAGCTATGACACAAACACCTGGTGGTGGTCGCATTAAGCATCAGCTGTTAGCTCCATACTGGAATATTTAACACAACATCTAGAATCCATGCTAATAAGTCAGGAAATATGCCAACAGAGACGTCCATCTGAAATAATTGAATTAGGTGTTGCTGCAGTAAGTGCATGTCAGGTAACTTAACCAAAGCCACAAATGGACAAAATAGTTACAAATAAAAATATGTTTCACATAGAAATGTTTGCTAACAAGTATCCTGCAGCTATCCTTATGTTGCTCTGGGTGCATCTACATCTGTTCAGTGTAAAATATCTACTCTGTTTAAATTATTGGAGGAATTACATTCTTTGTATCACATTTTAATACAGATGACATGACACCGAGGTCTATCAGTGCCCAGAAATTACAAATGAAATGATAATTTCATGAAAATATGGCAGGCGGTTGTAGTTATTTTCCACTCACATAACATGTTTTACTAGAAGTGCATGATTCTGGAATTAAATTACAGTATTCACCAGACAAGAAGGAAATGTTTTCAAAAACGGTGCTGTCCGTTTAAAAAATCATAAGTTGATGGATAAAAGCACACAGAGAAAAATCTGTGTCTCTCTGTCTGTCTGTCTCTGTCTGTCTGTCTCTCTCTCTAGTGCTCTCACTTTCAGTCTCTCCTTTCTCTCTTGTGACTAAAATTTATGGTGAGGTGACAGGGAATCAGGGAATCTTTCATTTCTGATACTGCTTGGTGAAAGCTCATGAGATCAATGAATAATGTACACAAGAAATCTCATAACACTTCAGTTAACTGCTGGCAGGAGGTTCTATTTTTACAACGGAAACTTCCAGCTAATTGAAAATTCAAAACAAGTTACAGAAGAGCTATTTAAGCCACCCCATGCATATACACACCTCACTAAACAAGCCTGTCATCTGTCGTGCTTAAAATAATTTGTTGCATTATTTTTTCCTGGACTTTTTCTTCCCCACTGTGAAGCAAACTAACAATATAAATGCAAACGATACAAAGAAGGCATGCCATTAGATGGGTTATTGCATGAAGCGATTGTTCAATATTAACCATATTATCTATTTTGGAGTGCAGTGTGCAACTGAGTTAATTTATAAAACTTTTAACTAAATGACTACAGAAACAGACTGATAGGGAAGTATATGTGGTTAAAGCCTTCTATATTTATGAATCTGATCTGCTAACAACCACAGAAATGCCATCCAGGTTATAACATAGATGCTATGCAAGGATACAGACTATTCACTAACAATATCTATGAAGGTGCTGCTACATGCGTGAAGAAAATCTGGTATTTTTCTTTGCAACATCTAAACCTCTTACTACCTGGGACAAAAGCAATGTGTTGTTATTAAACCAAGGAACAGCATGGGTTCATAGGTAGTTAGTAGGCTTGGAGTACAATGGACCATTGAGAAACATATCCCAAATTCTCTGCTGCTCCTAAGCACTGCCTGGTTAAGTGACTTGCTCAAGGTCACACAGTATTCCAATGAAGGATGAGGGAAACAAACCTTGTACCATACAAACTATAGCTCAGTCTTAACTTTCTGTGCCAACTGCCAGGCAAATGCGTAGACACATGTTTTGTCTGTTTAGTTCCTGAACTTGCTCATATACTGTTTGGACATGCACATTCACGAGCTATGGAGACTTTTGACACACAAACTGCTTCAAGTAAGGAATTTTAAGGAACTGAACAAGACTGGAACTCCATAAGAACAAAAGACGACTACCAGCCGAGAGGTTGAACCAATGCCCCAACTAACTTCCATTGCTACTTGATGCAGGCTGCACACCCACAATAGCAGGCTATTTGAGTAGTTGCCTTTCATCTTATACATACCACTATTGTGGGTATCTTGTCTGAAAGGCTCATTGACCAGCCCCCTGCCTTTGGTGTGTGGCAACATTTCTCCACTAAAATTCCTCCTTTCAAGTTCCTTAGCAGAACCTATCCAACTAATGCTAAGCAGCTGTGCAATGTAGCACTATGTAGTATCCCTTGGTTACCTTATGCAATGAATTCTTGTCTACATGATACTGCCCGACACTTAGTTATATTGTCATTTCTCTTCTGAGCAGTGCTCTCCTCTTCGGGATTTACAGTGTCCTTACATTCCACTAGGTTACCCCTATAAAATAGTCACAGTTGATGGAGAAACAAACTTGAAAGGAAGTGCCATGACCCAAGGCCTACAGAGAACTCAACAACTTAATGGAGAAAGAAGTTGGGCATAGCAAGATTACCTGCTTTCAAAAAGAAACAGTAGCATGCATTTACTAATTCTGTGGTTTCTTGATGCTTTGCTAAAAACTTTAGAATCAATACTAGGCAAACAATCATAAGGACCTTAGACTACTTAACCATATACATCTTTAAAAAGATGCATTTATTGGTTCATGCCTTTTCTTTCAAACACTTAGTAGTGTTCATCTGCCAAAATGAGAATGATCACTCTGGTGTAAATTTGCTCCTGCCCATCCTAATTTACACCAGGATTATCATGTATTCCTGTCTTATCTGGAGTTAGTAAGGCTCACAGAATCAATAAGAGCTTCTATAAATCTGTTTCTGTAAGTGATTAGCTGCATCAGCAAACTGTAGGCATGAATATAAACACATTCCCCATTTGTATAGTCTCACAAGTCATGATGATTAAAATGTAAAGAATTAGGCTAAGAAACTTGTATACTGTGTACATCTTCCTGTCCATGGCCATTAAACATTCCTACCTTAGAATCATAGAATGTACAAGACAATTGTACCATGTGCCCGTTTATGGTTTGTCAGTACCCACCCTTAAGCCTTACCTCCTTTTTCAAGGAACAACAGGCCAGTTGTACCAGGTGTGAATTTTGAATACACATCCAGTTGTCTCTAACTCCTTCTTAAAGGAAGATAATGTGTCAAATTGCTTGATCTGCTTGATCTGGAGAAGAAGGTTGCTCCAGAAAAAGAGTAGTCATTGCGTGACACTCTTCATGCACTGATTTGTTTGAAGCAGATTCTGCTTTCTGGTTCTAGTGTTTGCTGGACTGCTTGATTTGTGGAGCAATAAGAGGTCTTAGACTGCTGCATCCCCAGTGGCCCATAAGGCGAGTCACAGATCTCTCCTAAGGAGTCTATAGGGCACTGAATAATGGGTTAAGACCTTCAGTCCTTCTTGGAACTCAGGTCCTTTAGGCCCATAATCTTTTTTTGTCAAGAATCTTTGAGATCTCTCTGACTGCTTAATGTTTAATAAGATACATCCCAAAGGGGGCATAGTATTTGATGATGCTCTCTCCTACAGCCTAACAAATGTCCCATGACTAGGGAACTCATCCTTTCTCCACAGATGGGGAATCCTCAGGCTTCTATAACAACCCTAAAGTTGACATTAATTAATTCTTTACAAATAACCCACTCCATGAACACAAAATACCCTTTATGGTAAAAATCACAATTAAAATTATAAAAACACAAACATGGTCACAATATAATAAAATGATGCAGAGTCCGTGTAACCTTTAACTGTATTGCAACATGTTTGTAGACCATGCTACAGATTATATTCTTAATACCCCATTGTATTAATATTAAAACCCATATCATGTCTGTGAATAGAACACCCATGGAACCTTTTCACTCTTCCAATGCCTTATCCATTAAGTCAGAAACAAATAATGACAATCCTCTAACAAAATTAACTTTTTATTTTATTTTATAGATACTTGTTACATTGAAGTATAGTTCAACTCAGCATTAGCTCCATTTTTTACAACAAATAAAATAGTAATAAATAAAATAAAAATAGTCTCACAAGTCATGATGATTAAAATGTAAAGATTAGGCTAAGAAACTTGTATACTGTGTACATCTTCCTGTCCATGGCCATTAAACATTCCTACCTTAGAATCATAGAATGTACAAGACAATTGTACCATGTGCCCGTTTATGGTTTGTCAGTACCCACCCTTAAGCCTTACCTCCTTTTTCAAGGAACAACAGGCCAGTTGTACCAGGTGTGAATTTTGAATACACATCCAGTTGTCTCTAACTCCTTCTTAAAGGAAGATAATGTGTCAAATTGCTTGATCTGCTTGATCTGGAGAAGAAGGTTGCTCCAGAAAAAGAGTAGTCATTGCGTGACACTCTTCATGCACTGATTTGTTTGAAGCAGATTCTGCTTTCTGGTTCTAGTGTTTGCTGGACTGCTTGATTTGTGGAGCAATAAGAGGTCTTAGACTGCTGCATCCCCAGTGGCCCATAAGGCGAGTCACAGATCTCTCCTAAGGAGTCTATAGGGCACTGAATAATGGGTTAAGACCTTCAGTCCTTCTTGGAACTCAGGTCCTTTAGGCCCATAATCTTTTTTTGTCAAGAATCTTTGAGATCTCTCTGACTGCTTAATGTTTAATAAGATACATCCCAAAGGGGGCATAGTATTTGATGATGCTCTCTCCTACAGCCTAACAAATGTCCCATGACTAGGAACTCATCCTTTCTCCACAGATGGGGAATCCTCAGGCTTCTATAACAACCCTAAAGTTGACATTAATTAATTCTTTACAAATAACCCACTCCATGAACACAAAATACCCTTTATGGTAAAAATCACAATTAAAATTATAAAAACACAAACATGGTCACAATATAATAAAATGATGCAGAGTCCGTGTAACCTTTAACTGTATTGCAACATGTTTGTAGACCATGCTACAGATTATATTCTTAATACCCCATTGTATTAATATTAAAACCCATATCATGTCTGTGAATAGAACACCCATGGAACCTTTTCACTCTTCCAATGCCTTATCCATTAAGTCAGAAACAAATAATGACAATCCTCTAACAAAATTAACTTTTTATTTTATTTTATAGATACTTGTTACATTGAAGTATAGTTCAACTCAGCATTAGCTCCATTTTTTACAACAAATAACAAACAAACAAAAAAGATTAATATTTGTAATTCCCATAAGAACCGACTTTAAATTAAACTATTTTTTGGTCCCCATAATCCCACAAACTCTCCCCACAAGTATAAACGTTTTTCTTTCTGACTTAACTATCAGTATTAACCCAGTCCCATAACCCTTAGTGTTAAGTGCAGCGGCTTTGTTCTGCTAACAAGTGCATACAAATAAGGTAGATTTGATGAAGCTTTTGTAGCGAAAGCGCGGACAGATCTGGATATCACAACTAATATGACTTTAGTTTTACAGAAACACATTAATATTTACCAGCACTCTGTTTTTTAAAGAAAACATGAAAAATAAAAAGTTGAAACTCTGGATGAATATTAAACATTGGTATGAACTACTATGCAACTTAAAGGGAGGCTACTATTAGTTCTCAGAAAGGATAGCCTCAAGCAATAGGCTAAACTGATGAGCAACCATTCCCAACAAACCCCCACATTGCTGAGTATATTTAATAGCACAGTTTTTCTGAAAGAAATCAAGTAATGTAAGCAGCATATGTCTACCATTAAAAGATTTAATAAAGAAATATGATGTCCAGAGTTTTTTCTTCAGCTACGATCCATGGCTACCTTAGATAAATGAAAGAAAAATAATGATTTCAAGCTGAAACATGTCCTCATAAGGACAAGTTTAAAAGTTGTGTTTTCTTCTAATTTGAACTCAAATATCACCACTAAGGTTTCCACATCACTTCAAGGAAGGTAATCATAGATTGAATCTTCAGCTTTTAAGAGTGATCACATCCTACATTTCTGAAGACCATCTGAGTCAGATACAATGTCCTTATAAGGGCGACCTCCATTTATCTGACACAGGCTTGTACTCCAAAGCTAGCCAGGACGGATTGACTCCCAAGCTGACTGGGAATACACAACACCCTCATGTGGGAATACACAAACCCTCCACTCAGTTGAGGTACCCACATTTGGCTAGATCTTCTTACAGCAAGGGCCCTACAAGGTTTGGATTGGTACATATTGGTTCATATTCCAAGGTCTCTAATAACACCTTAATTTTGCAGTGGGTGTTTTCTATACTGTGAGCTGAGGGGAGGGAGGGTTTGTCAAATGCAAAATATTTCATTTTTTAGCATTTAGTTTTTGACTGTTTCCAGAACACCAGCTATTTACGTATGTAAGCTCACTATGTACCTTCTGTATCACAGGAGATTTAAGTCAAACACTCAGTTTACAGTCATCTACAAACTTGGTTAACCATAGTTCCAAATTATAGATCTGGAGATCAGAGAAATGTAATCCAAATAACAGAGATCCCAGCATGGATCCCTGTGGTACCCCACTGGTTATTTTCATGTTCTGCATGGATGATCCTGCCACCCTCACAGGGTAGGTTCTATCCCGCAGACAATTAGCTATGCATCTAACTACATAACAATCAGTCTGGCTTGTTAATAACATTGGCATGTGGTATGGTATAGAATAATACTTTGGCAGGGTCTAGGTATGCCATATGAACAGCATGATCACTGTCCATGGCTCTCAAAAAAACCCTCCAAATTCATTATACAGGACCTATCCTTACCAAAGGCAAACTGTTGGGGAGTCAAGTCTTACAAGATTTTTTTATATCACACCTTATCAGGTTTGTTATAACCATTTTCATGGTTTTATAGATGAGGATCTTCAAGCTGGTGGGTCTATGATTCCTGGTGTCTGTTGTGGGGCCACTCTTGCGCAGTGGGATCAAAAGTGCTATGCACCAGTGCTTGGGAACAAAGGTAATGGCTAAGCTCAGGTTGAAAACTTGTAGGAGTGGGTCCACCAGTGCATGTTTGATGCTGTTCAGCAGGCAACCTGGCATATTATCAGGTCCCTCACAGGATGTATGTTTTTGTACTGGAGATTGCTTTTAGTAAGAGTCCTTTTGTGATGATAGGGGTTTTGAGATCAAAGTTTTATCAATGGGTAGTTAAAGTCTCTGACAATGAAAGATGTTTTGTGTATCTGAACTTTATCCAATATATTTAAGAAATGGGCTTGGTGATTACAGGTTATAGAAGAGGTCCTGTAACATAAGATCTGACAATTGGTTTTATTTAGTGTGAGATGAGTTTCAATAAGTAAAGTTTTTAGGTCTCTGGGAATCTGCCTTGAGGTAATGTGGCCTTTAATAAACGCACAGTTCACATCAGAGGTAAAGATGTGATGGGCACAAAATCCTGGTACAGAGGTGGTGCTTTCTGCACTTTCATACCAGGTTTAAGTAACAATACATACATGAATGTAGTCTAATGTAGAAGGGCATCAAGGACATGCAATCTGTTATTTAGATTCCAAGCAATGAGCAGCACTATGTTGATATTGTTCTGAGCTTTATTTGTTACATTGTTTACATTGGTAGAGCAGTTAGTTACACTCGGACTCAAAAGCACACTATTGTGGCAGATACAGCTTTAGTCAGTATCTGTAATCCCTGGAAAGAGAGACACAAGTCACCCTTGGCAAAGTAATCAGAGCTGTGCATCTGTTTATTCCATGCTGACAGATACATGCTGGACTACCCTCGAACGACATCACTTATTCAGACAATTGTTGAAAACAACCATCTTTTCCTTGTACTTTGACAGCATTCTTGGTGAATGGGAATTCCGCTAAATCAGACTTTTTCCTGTATTTGTGACATACATGTAGGGCTAAGAAATGTCCATCTGTATGCCCTTTAGGGATTTGTGTACAACGTCATTTGCACCCACATGAGCCACCGCCATGTTCTATTCATACTTGTTAGCCTTTAGGGCTCTTGAGACATTGGAGAGATTAATACATGAAAGACAACTCCTTCACCTTATTTTTGCCAGCCTTGCTTAACCAGAGTCTGTGTCTTACTATGGAGTCACCAATCATTGATACACTTTTATTAGTAGATGTCTTGGTTTGTGGTGAGTTTTTCCCCCCTCACATTAAGCAGCTGGTAGTATATGCTGTGGTTCTAAATTTCTGCTGAGACTTGCTCTTGTTGTAAAACAATGACGTTTTTACAGCCACAACATATAACAGTATTCCATTTATTTGTATGGTGTGCTGTGGTAGTAGGTGATGCTCACAATCCATGTTTTTTTTTTGTGGGTGTTTACATTGCTAACAGATAGCTAGCAATGAGGTAAGTAGTAGCTCACTGTCCGTGAGCCTCAGGCAGTCAAGACGTAAGAATTCTGACTGACTGTTACATTGATAGCTTGGTTCTCTTGAACATTAAACTTCTTGAGCTGATATTTAACATGTGTGACATCAAAATAATGGACCATCCAACTATTTGGCACAAAGGGATGAAGCCTTAACTGCAGCCCAAATGAAATGTGTTTTATAAGCAGGCAGTGAAACTGTAGAGAGTGGGCAGAATGATGGGAATTAGTGGTATACAGTTGACACATATTGTGGTGAGGGATGTGGCTTGGTCCACTACATAGGTGATATCTGGGTGGTGCAGTCTGTGAAGTCCAGGTCAGAGGGATGTGTTGCCATGGTAAGGACTGCTTTGTTCATTCCCCCTAGGATTGTCAGTGCTAGTGTACTTCAGAAGCTGCATGGGACATATTAGAAGTTCCTTGGAGTATATATGAGACTGATATCTGCTTGGATGATGGCCTCAAAATCATCTCTCACCTTATGGAGGAACAAATTGATCTTTGTTGACCCTCAGCTCCATGAGGAACAAATCAGCCAGATATGTTACATGGGACTGATGGCCAGCAGACATGGAAGTAAAAAACTGGATCAGATTCGGAAGGTATAGCATACTGAAGCTGTAATACATTGACACTTTGTTACTTAGGGACACATTTCATGTATGCACTTGCAACCTGATCGAGGAGAAAGTACTATATAATTCACAGCCACATTGCTTTTGGCTGTTATTTACTTTTATTTTTCTGTATCTTTAGTCCGAAATTCTATACCCTGCAACTGTTCTTTCCTGCTAGCATTAATGGCATACCTGCTATCACTCACAAAACATTGAGTATACTATCTGTAAATGTACCCATGTATTTACTGCTTTTGTATAAAATTATTATGTTTTAGATTAATATTTATTTATATTATTATTTTTATGTATAATAAGCACATGAAATTGTTTGTTATATTTTTGATTTATACTGTAATTTGTATGTATCCTTGGAGTTACTCCTTGTGATTTTCCTGTAAAGCATTCTTGACTCAGTGAATCAACAAATTCAAAAAATAAACAAGCAGGGGAGTACATTACTTGAGCTATTGTGCAGAATATATGCTTCATATGGATTCTTCCAGAATCATCTACAGGATGCTTACAGTGACACCTGTTTTACAGAGGAAAATGATGTATCCATCGCACAAAGGTTTCACGCTTAACAATGACAGCAGCACACCTCTCAACATCTTTTCTCAAGAATTCTGGACAAAGCTAAAAAAAAAAGAGTTCCGGACAAATCTGGAAATAAGGAACAAAGACCCCAAATCAGGAGCAAAATGTAAATATTACTCCAATTCACATAGAAAGTTATTAGAACAGCAAGATTTACATCAGCATTCATTTTCTGAATAATAATTATGACATGATATTATTGGCTGACTGTAATAAGTAATTTACCAAAACAATCAAAACTTTTCTAAAGGACAGGACGAAAATGTGAGGCAAAATAAAGAGCATTTAGGAAACTCAGGGATAACTGAGAGGTACAGACACCAGTGATCCGAGTTTGATACTAGCGTCTGGCTGTAGGAGGCATCAGATATTGAGATGGGAAGGAGCAGCAACACAGCATATCCATCTAATTGGTGGAAATACAAGAGGCAGCCACTGATAGTGAACTTCTGGTGAAAACCTTATCTGCAGGAGCCAGGAAAACATATGGTTACACGAGACATAGCAGTTGCATATGAAAGCATGCAAGTGGACCTTACCTCGGCTCTATGCATGAATGCTGCTTGACTCAAAAAAGGAGTGAATATTTGGACTGCAAAATACTTTCAATAAAAAAGTTATTTAATAAATAAATAACTAAACCTAGCTCTTGTATGGGATAAATGTTGATTTATGCATATAAAGCTGCAAAGTAGCTGTGAAACATGATACAATGTGTTTGGGGCTAACAATATTTAAAAAAGAGAACTCAATAAATAAATAAAATGACCAGAAGACAAATGATCAATAGGTAAGCAATGTGGAGTTACAGATCCAAAAGTGTAAAGAAAGAAATGAAGGTAGTACTGAACAACAGTGTTAGCATGATGAAAAGCCACTGAACTCACATCTGCATATGGGTGGTGCCTACTGAATACAACTTTGTTAAACATTATAAGATATCAAGTTTCAAGGGCCTTTGTACTAAAGTCTTGCTGCAAGATCTGGTCCTTTCAAGCTGTAACACAGAAAGTTGTAGGTACCAGGCGATGTTACAGTTACTGGGAGCCTTCTCTTGCTCTGGTGTCGGGGTGTCCCAGTCAAGAGTAGTTTACTTTATTTTTGATATTTTTATTAGCAGTGTTTCATAAAACTAAATGCTGTATAGCCCTATATGCTTTATAATCTGGGTGTATAACTATAATTGTGAATGGATGTGGAAGTACAGGATTTTCAATACAGTTACCCTTTTAAAATGTAAATATACATTCATATTGAAAAATGTATGCAAATTAAACATATACATCCATCCATCCTTTACAGGGTTACAGAAATGTTAGGGCTGTCTAAGTAACCAGTAGGTACAAGATTTTTGAAGTTTGTTTTGGACAGGTCACCTTTCTAATGCAGAACACTTGCAGGCTCACTCACACAGTACATGCAAAACTATAGACAAATTGTAAGATTGACAACCATCCTACTAACTGTCTGTGGGAATAACCAACAGCACCTGAAGAAATCCAGCTCAGACAAAGGAAGGATATACAGACTCCACACAGAAGGCACCCTAAGTGAGATTTGAAGTGTAGAACCTCTTTCTGTTAAGTGGCAATGCTACTCACTGTTCCACTTGCTGCCCTGAGAATGTTCATGCTAAATCTAGCTATGTGAAAAGATGATTGCTCATGATGGGGCTTTATACGTTCATAGATTATCAAAAAATACCATTACCCTCTAAATCTTTCATTTATTTAGCCTTCGTTGACCTGGTTAGTGCCACTTGGATTGTGGCATCTTTTCGGGGAAAATCTGTGGCAGTATTTATACTACTAGGGAAAATTTGGCCAGGTCATCTGGGAACTTCTTCCACGCTTTTCTCTAGATGCCATGGGATCTTTTACATTCATCTGAATTTCCACCAGCTCAAGCAGATAGGATCTCGGTTTAATGTCTCAACTGAAGGAAGGCACAAGTAGGAGTACTGCACCCTCATTATGCTACACTGTAGTGCTTGCACTCAATTTACCTGTCTTGGGAATAGAACCTCCAGCCTTCTACACACTCAAGCAACTATGCAGGAGTCACCAGGCTGAATACACCAGTCAGAGACTTCCACATAGCAATTCTGCTTTGGATCCCTGAATAATTTTTTGTGAGGAGGGAGGTGCAGTGAGGCCCTTAATCTTACTGTGGATCACTTAACTACATTCTACTAGAAAATTCCATCTTTGTAAATCTAGCAAAGGCCTGGATGCCATAAATCCTCCTAAAGTCTGCTATTTCTTTTAATCATTTTAGATGCATATAACTGTGGAAATGTGGCTATAGACCTTGACTCTTATTTCTGTTTCATTATCAAATCTCTAAAGCTCACTCCATTGTAGAGTGAAAGACCTAAAAAGAAACATCATTCTAATTGCCCTGGCTATGCCACTAAAATCTTTCAGTGGGTTTGCATCAAACAGGAATAAAACTGCAGGCACCCTTGAGGTGAAATCAAAACTGGAAAAAGGTTTCTTTTGAGCTATGATTTAAGTTAATCCTTATAAAGTTACTGCTTGTGGAGTACCTGCTTCCTCCAACTTGATATTAAATCCACCTGAAACATGAAGACACATAAAAGCATGTCAAAAAGAAGATATACTAATGAAATAAGACACCCTGCTGTGCTAAGCTCCTTGCTTCTTACAGATGTGTATAAATATATTTCTATTAAGAGAAGTGTTCCTTTTTTATTACTGTGGTTAAAAGTAGGCTCTGAGCTTTCCTTCAGCTGTTAATTGGCTCTATACTCCAGAGATGCATTTTGGCTCCCTTCCACCAGACTGGTAATAACTCAGCAGCAGCTTAGCAAACACACGCTCTGAATGTCACTCCTATTAAGACCACCTTTTGCCACTGAGGTTAGGCTATATTCATTTTAAACAAAGCCTCACCTTCCACATGGGCAGGTGTTGTTGTTGATCCTTTCCTTGCCTTCTCACACCAAGCTCCCCAGTACCTGTTTGGGAAGCATGGATGCTAACATATAACAGAGATCACACAGTTGTAGAAGTGAACATGGCAAGCTCAGAATTTACACATGTGTACACATTTCTTTCTTTTTTTTTTATTTTGGTGCGCCACCCATTATATTTCTGATTTTCTGTTACTTTTCTGACCCACCACTTTTATTACAATGAAACTTGCTTGGGTCAAGACAACGATTTATCTAGAGCTGCTGCATTTACAGTTTACTGTCTAACTGATCCTGTGAGGATAACCAGCAGTTGTAGGTTAACTACAGAAATGACAAAAGAGACAAACAAATAGCAGCTCCCCAATAGCAGGGAACCAAAACAAAATAGATTCCACTAACCTGACCAAGAAAGCATCAGAAAAGCCTTGGACTGCTGTGCCAACATTTCGTCTTGCACTGGCTGAAAAAGTTTGTAATATAAGGATACCTTTGATTTGAATTCTGAGGGGATGATGTAGAACAGTTTCTCCTTTAAGTGCTGGCAGTAACTGGATGCTTTTCTGTTCTTTTTTGTTCTGTTTAGGGTGTTTGATACTTCTGTCATGCAGCTGACTGGTTACAATCATTTTAAAATCATTACTGGAAATGCTCCTTTACAATTCATGAGTGCAGGCAGTAACAAACAGTATGACAGTCTGAAATCTACAGTGCTCTCACCATTACATTAATACCAAAAACTCCCAACAATGTAGCAGCACCTATGGAAAATGATGCTGCAAATAGTACTGGGGGAGTGACATATAGATCTGCCTTGTCCCTTACTGTTCACCACTATTTATCATTGCAATTTGTCCCCTGTACTGTCATGGAGTAAAGTAAATTCTGCTTATCACTGACCTCTGCAATTAGATGTCTAAGGCCTTAACATCTCAAGTAAAATTTCAAATTAAAACTTTGTAAATATGGAAAATTAATGGCTTTCCTGTAATACTGAATCAAAGTTTTCAACTAAGGAATATGTACATAAGTTAACTGAATCTGGTTAACCATGTAGGGCTTAAGAAACAATTTCTCCTTATTACAAAAAATACAGTATTTTTCTTTGGATAACCACATTCCATTGCCCTACTGAGCTGGTATTCTCATCACTGAACTTTAAACAGAAAAATAAATGCCTTAAGCTGCTATTCCTGCCTCCTGGTGCTTTGATTTTATATTCCTATTCTAAAGACCATAATCCTTCCTAGGCCACACTTCCCCCAATTTAGTCTTCTACGACCTAATAGTTCTTTAGTCTTCTACGATATAATAGTTCCTAGCATTCTTTCTATGCCCCCCCCCCCACACACACACACAAGCTTACTTATTTCTTTTATTTTGTTTGCTTACAACGGTTGGGCACTGATTCAGATGGACTGATTTCAGACTCAAGGAAAGTACAACAAATTTTTAACATGATAAAAAAAAAAATTGTACATGATGAGCAAAGGGTTTACATGGACTATAAAATAAATTTATGCTTACACTTTAAAGACATTTGTATATGTTTATCCTTAAATAAATATTACAAAGCATGAAAGCAGTCATACTTCAGAACAAAATAAATAAACTAAAAGCACTGTAATGCTTTAGATTTGCATACTTTAACCTGTAAAGAAGAAAGGGGAAAAAGGACTCCAACAAGACAGTCCTGTACAAAAACAGAGCCCGACTGAGTCTAGAGAGCTCATTGCATGTGAAGCATTTGACCTGGGCTTTATCCAACAGTAGATTTTTCAAGTTTGTTCATAACTCTTTGTAAGGCATGTTTTTTAGTGATGCAGGTAGTGATTTCTAGAGTGTGAGAACTGTTATAGAGAAACTGTGGTCACTGTAGTGAAGTTTAGTGTGGTGTGTCCTAGGAAGCGACCAGAGATCACAACTGTTTTTTTCTGAAAGCAGTCCATTTTTAAAAGATTAAAGAGAAGAAAAAAATCAGAATAGCTGTTCTTTGTTTCTGCTGAAAGCCCCACAGCTTAGATAGGACTGAGCAGTGATGCTCTAACTGAAGAGCTAGACTGACCAATCCAAATATTCACTTGCTGGTGATTTGGACAGAAGACAGATTTTTCTTAGAACCTGGTGAAGCAACTGATTATGCGTTTCAAAAATAATTTTTATGGATTCTTTATTTGTAGTGCAATATATTAATGGAAAAATAATGGAAACGTTTTAGTCGAGCCAAAGAGTGAGATAATGGAAAACATGTGTGACCGTTAGTGGCTGTTAATCATTGTCCGCAATATGCCACTTTACTGGCAATGAGGAAAGGTTTTGTTTTTAGTTCAAGAGGGATTTCAAGGTTCCCAACCAGGCTTTGGCTATTGTGAGGCAATGTTCAAGTTGTTTTTTAATGACAAAGGATGAAGCACTGAATCTGTATACATCTCATGAATACTACCGCATCCTTAACAGGAAAGGGGGACTGCAGTACCGCCCAGACGCAGTATCATCATATTGTAAGCAGCTAGATACAATGGTCTATCACCATTGGGAGCAACCTGTATACTGATGGTGTTGCGGTCTTGAATCATTTACAACTGGGGAGAGGTGTCATTCATATTTCTACGCCATACATGGAGTACTATGGCTATTCGACAGAGAAGACTGAACGTAATAATTTACCGTGCTGTGTATCATACTTTATGAGTTGCAAAGGGCTTTGTTACAGTTTTTTTATGGTGAGAGAACAGAATGTGACTTTTAGACTAAGGCTGTAGCTGGAAGGATGTTAGGGAGCACAGCATAATGAATAATGTCAAAAGTTTTTGTTACATTTACAAATGTATAACCAGCTAGGAGACCATTCTAATGAACATATCATCTGTCAAAGTCCAAAGTGCAGTGTTTGTGCTACGACCCACCTAAAGTCATGTTGGTGTCTGAACAGGGCTCAGTATTTTTTCTGTATATAGATTTATATATGTATATATCGGTGGACAGCTGAGAGTATACAAATTATTCCAGCAATTTTACCAGTGCTGGAAGGACAGATAAAGGCATTTTGTTGTATAGTCAGCCATGGAATTTATTTTTTAACAGTCTGGGAAGGGGTATGATAATAGTTTTCTTCCAAAGGTGTGGCATAATACTATGACAGAAAGAAACATTAAAGGTACACTGAATAAGGTCTATAATATGTTTTTTACAAAGTTTAATGACCCATGATTGAAGGTTATCTCATCCTTCTGGGGTATCATTTGCAATTTGGTTGAGAAGGGTTTCTGTTACTTTACTTTTACTATACCAAAAGTAGAAAAGGAACGGATAGGGGGTACAGGTGTTTATAAAGTGCTGTTTACAAGCACTAAAGAAGATGTGGAAAGCAACAAAGAGCAGTGAAGAGGTTTGCAGCTAACAAAGGGATCAATGACTCTGAGGATTATATTTTTACTTCTTGCAAATGATTTGCAATATAAATACATTCAACTTTAGTTAAGTTATTTACTTATCTCATCCTACTAATCTGATTGCTAAATTAATATACTATATGGCAGGCTTTGTTCTCTTGCCAGATATCCTGTCTTCTGACACTGGAAGTTGGAATGCCTTAAAGACAGGTACTCATGGCACTGTAAGAATGGCAGCTTTCTGTATTTGCCATTAGACTTATAAAAATATTTCTGCGATATGGAGCTTCTTCAATTAAATACTTGTAGCTAGATGCAAACACCGTTCTTTTTCCAGTGATAGGATGACCTGCCACCCTATTACACAGAAAAACTAGTTCCTACTAATCAGTAATCTATTATTTCTTATCTACTATCTACTGGTTAGCCCTCTTCACAGCTTCACTCAGCTTGCTCAGTTTTCATATAGTTGTTAGCAACTCAATGCCTTAACCTATACTGAATATCAAATTAAGTGATAGAACATTTCTCTTTGCTTGGCCCATCCACAATGAAGCACTCCCTCAGCTGCTAGAAACTGTATCAGTATTGTCAACTTTAGGAAAAATCTAGGTAGTTTATTTATTTATTTTTATTTATTTATTTTTTATTTTACATTTGTTGACCGGGACAGTCCAACTGGATTACAAGTCCATTTTCAGTAGAGGCCCGGGGAGAAAAGGTCCAAGAGAACAATTTTTTACAAAACAGAGTTTTAAAGGACAGACTTTTGACATACAATTTCCATAGAAGAGACTTTGACATACATATTAACTAACAGATAGGATACATTCATTCTCTACAACATAATATTACATTTTAGAAGATATTCCCAAGTTTAGGATATCTGTGATAGATTTACTATCGGAGTAAAAGCAGAGAGATGTAGAATAAGGCTCCGAGAGAGCAGATGATGCTCGCCATAGTTGAGAAGGATAACAAGTTGATTTACTATATGTCTTCGCCTGGTTTTAGTTGCTTATGGAAAGCACAGCATTGCTGGGGTAGTTTTCCCTAACTCCTGGAGAGATGGGATGAGCAGTAAATTAACAGTCCTAAGTGGGTGACAGTACTATGATTGGTTGGTTATAAAGTTATAAAGCTTGGAGAAAGAGGTGACTACAGTAAAATTAAAATTATTCTTTTATTACATATTTTACTGTTTATGATAGTTTTCTGTAATGTAGATGTTTTTGAATTAATTATATTTTCTCATGCCTTTGATTTAGGACATATTATTATTTATATATGGTAACTTATGTTATATCACACTTTTTACCACTGTGTATATATTCTACTCCTTGAGTTCATAATTATTGTTGAAAATAACTCCTACCGTCAGTCCACACCTACAATTGGTCATCGAACATCCAAACATCACACTAGTCATTGTCAAAAATAAGTCAACAATCTGTGTTTTCAATTTTACAGCATTACAAACCAAACTGCAGTGACATAAGACCCTGCCCCCTCATACCACTACATTTCTAAAGATATACGTCTAGGATCATACTAGACTGGGGCACTTCTGCAATATCGCAGAAATTCAGTATTCCCATCTTGCTCAGACACAGGGCAGTATTCACTCTGTATCCTGCTTGATCCTAAGTGCCTAATAAATGAATAACACAGACACATATGTGATCTCAGGATGGCCACTCAGCTAGCATTTGGTATGAAAACTGCCTTTCTGACAGAGTCAGCATCAATATTTGATTTCTTTTCAATAATAATAACTAGGTCTTAACCACAACCCTAGATGAATTTTAGGCCTCTGACACTTTTAACATCACTATAAATATTCTGACTGTTTAACATACTCCATATCTGATGTCAGTGTTATACCACACTGTTATTTCCATGCCCACCTTAAACATACTGTTCTTTATATGTTAATGAACATACAATGTAGCAAACCGCCAAGTAAAATTTGTAAACCACAGCAAACCTCTATGCAATGTCATAAAAAATAAATGAAACTGTCCTGGCCTGTTTACAAACTGGCCTTGGCAACTTAGTAGGAGTGACTGGGCAGATTTGAAGTACAGTGTGAGACCTTAACAAAGAATAAAATTTGTACAGTCCAGCCCTTTCAGAGGCCAACCAGTAGAAACTATTTGCCATTTACTATTCAATCAAATCTGTAAAACTAGCTAATGTGAATGCTTTTAGCATGTGCGCATTAGACAAAAGAGGACAGCTTCAGTTGTTCACAAAAATTATGCAGTATTAAAAAAAAGTACATTGATGGCTGCCCTTCAGTTAAATGAGGCAAGCTGCAGTTCAGATCTAGCTGTTAATTGGTGCTTTTCAGTGATTAAAAAGTCCTATTATTATGTAGCAAATTTTTCTGTAGTCGCCTTCTTTCCTTCATTTTGTTTCTTCCTCCATACAGTGTAATGACGAAAAAATAGGGGTTCTTGTGGAGAAATCCAGATATGATACAATGTTAAACTGAGGTCCCATCCACTTGAGTTGATGGCAGCTCAGTTGAATGTAAAAGAGCCCACAACATTTATGGAAAAAGAGTAGAGAAGTTCCCTAGTGCCATGGCCAAATTCACCCTATTCAGTATGAATACCACCTTGGTTCTTCCTGAAAAGAGGCCACTGACATAATGGGACTAAAACAGGGTGTAAATATATAAACACTTCTTTGTTTGAATCAAAGGGATATGGCAAAAAAGCATGAAATCTCTAAACCTTCAGCTTACTTAAAGAAAAGAGGTGTTACTGGCGGAATAGCATTCTAATGTCATTCTTTGGATAGACTGATGATGGGGGTAGTGCGGTCCGATATGAAATCTCAAACGCACAGAATCCCGACACCCAAAATACCGAGACGAAAAGCCCGAAACACCACATTACCGAAAGACCAGAAGTGTGAAATTCAAAATCCCGTTGTTAAGGGATTTTGAGTTAGCACTTTTGGTGTTGCGGTTCAGGTAAGTATGTGTGTGTAAGTGTGTTTGTGAGGGGCTTTAGTGTGTGTAAGTGTGTGTTGTGACTGTGGTGTGTGTGTGTGTGTGTGTGTGTGTGTGTGTGTGTGTGTGTGTGTGTGTGTGAGGGACTGTAATGTGTGGGTGTGAGTTTGCCTTTACTATATGTTTGTGCAATCTCAGAGTTAGAATAATAAAATAGGGGGATGTGGGGTGCAGGTGGGCAAAGTCCCCCGTGCTTATCGTTAGTGAAGGGTGGTTTGTTTGGTTATGGGGAGAGGGTGTGTGTGTATGTTTATGTGTGTGCTGTATGTATGTATTAGTTTCACGATTTTGAATTTTGCGCTTTCAACGTTTTGGTAATGTGGGGTTTCGGGCTTTTCGTTTCGGTATTTTGGGTGTCAGGATTCTGTGCATTCGGGATTTTGTAGGGGACCCGGGTAGTGATGTATAGGTACCAATGTGTCACTGGACCATGGATGTCTATGGGAAACAGGCTTTGAACAGTGGTCTACTGTCATGTCCGAATTCTTTTTAACTGACACTTGTCAGAGCCAATCAGATCCTACCATACCTCTTAATCTCTTAGTACAAGAAATCTTAACAAAGTTTAAAATAATGGTGGGGAAGGGGGCAAAGGCCCAAAAAGAGGGATAGATTTTAAATATCATTCTTATAAGAAATTTTCTAGAATAACAGAATTTGTGTTGTTAACATACCTCTCAACCTCTCAGTGGAACAAATCTGGAGAACACCAGAAATAATGGGGGGGCAAAAGCCCAAAAAATAGGGACCGATTTTAAATATTGCTCATGTAAACTTAGAAAATTGATAAAAGTAACAGGTTTTGCATTATTATGTATTTTCTGAAGGATATAAAGTCTGAAACTCAACTGTCTGTCACTGTTTTGTATTATTTAGTGACTTGACTTTCCAGAAATTGCAATTTTTATGAGGAACAGACCAAAACTATGAGGTAAAAATATGGATATTCTGAAAAATCTAGATGGTTGAGAGGTATGAATGCATATTCTGAAGAATATGAATTCTGAAACTTAAATGAACGTCATTATTTAATGTCTTCAATCCTCAGTAATTTGCAAGAAAAACACAATTTTTAAGAGGATCAGATCAAAAAAATGAGGCAAAAATCTAGACAGTTGAGACGTATGGCTCCTACTCCCACAAATCACTGTAAAATAAGAAACAACATATGTTACAAAAGAGCCCCTGGTGAGAAAATGTGTGGAAAATGTCTAGCAGCTGACCTTTGGGTGCATAATTCCTTACTAGATATGTCCCACAGATACAGTGAGGCTGAACCCCACAGCTGTGCTAAAAATTATTTATTTTAAATACATAAGGTATGGTATGATTATTTTCCAAACAATGTAGCAGTTTAGAGAGAGAAGCTAAACAGTGTCTATGTCTGGGTGGTGGGTGAAATGGGTCCTTTCTAGAGCCATCCAGTACCTCTGTTAAGAAACAAATAGGCATAAATAAATAGATAGTGAGACAGCTAATATAAAGAAATAAATGTAATCTTTCAGTCTGTCATTCTATGAGGCAACTCTGCTTGTTCTGATAATGTTGACACCTCTAGAGAGTAGTAACTCTTGAATATCATGGAGTTTCTATGGTGTATACTATTTCTCACTTATTTGTAAGACAAACAGTACTATATGGATAACAATATATATTTTTTCTTATAACATATTTTTCCTGAGTGACTGTGAGCATGGGATAGACATCTCAGTGGTAAGAAAACGGAACTACTCCTTGATAAGTGGGTGGGAGGGTAGGAGGTTGGCATAATGGTTAAGGTGTTTACCTTACAAACATAAGGTGCAGGGTTTGATTCTCACATGGGGTAATTGGCTAGGCTGAAAATGGCCCACGAGGGCAGTTAGCCTAGTACTAACCTATGAACCTATAACATTTCAGAACTTTCTAGTGTAGCCTACATGAGAAATATAAAGTTAATTTTCCTCTCTCCGAATACAACAAGAATAATGCAACCTATGAATCAGGAAATTATATGTGAAAAACATAATTCAGGAAATTTGCCATGTATCAGAAATGGCAGCAACTGAATGCATAGGATACAGATGATTGCTGCAGTTAATTTGCCTTTTACAACATTCCTAAGATGCTCTTACATCACATATAATAATGAGGTATTTCCTAAAACTACTGCCATCATCTGACTGTGTTGCTGCAAGTAGCAGCTAAGACTTTGATCCACCCAAAGCTCTTCAGTGGTTGAGTGTTTTAAGCATTGCCATCTGGCAGTGAAACAGTAACAGATGATACTGAGGAAGCTGGCAGTGAAACAGTAACAGATGATACTGAGGAAGCTGGCAGTGAAACAGTAACAGATAATACTGAGGAAGCTGGCAGTGAAACAGTAGCAGATGATACTGAGGAAGCTGTAAGTGAAACAATAACAGATAATACTGAGGAAGCTGGCAGTGAAACAGTAACAGATGATACTGAAGAAGCTAGCAGTGAAACAGTAACAGATGATACTGAGGAAGCTGGCAGTGAAACATTAACAGATGATACTGAGGAAGCTGGCAGAACATTAAAATTAATCACTTATATTGTTTAGAATAAGGATGAAGCCAATGCTGTTAATGATGACAACTTGTCAGATAACGTTATCACACCTGTAGATGTTTGTCAAGCACTGCTTACCTTAACAGCTTACAGAGGAATGAGCTGATATTGTGCTTAATTGTGAGCTACTGCACAATTACAATGGCACTATTATGGCAATGGATTGTGTAAAAAACACCCCATTGTTCTTTAAAATTCCTGCTTTTGATGCTGCTGGCACAATGCTGATGTTAAACATGTCACAATACAAACAGCTACAAAACTCAGTTACAACCATTCCTTTTAATTCCAAAAGTTATTCACTAAAATCATTAATGGTGATTATGATTTGTTACTGAGAAATTCATTATAGTATAGTATAGTATAGTATAGTATAGTATAGTATAGTATATTAGAGAAATGTTGTTATTGGTATCTCAGAAGCAAGGGAGACTGCAAGATTTTTTGCAGGGGGGTGCAAACCCAGAGCCCCACCCACGTAGTCCCACCCCCTCTGCCCACGCAGCCCCACCCCCTCGGCGCCGGCAGCCCCCCCCCCCTGCAGCCATTCCAGTGTCCCATTACTTGGATATTTCTCACCATTTGTCATAGACTGTTCAAATCTCTCAGTGCGCATACTGTTTTAAGCTTTACTTCTACAATGATTACAGATATTTGGATTTCATTGACAACTTTTATTTCAAATTTTATAGGACAAGCACTAATAGACATTTTCTAAGCCTAAACAAAGCAATAGTCTTACAATGAAAACAGAGAGCATTAAAACTTCTCTACCTTTGAAACACACATTCACTGAAACAGGATTGAAACCCACATTCAAAGAAAATGCATCTGGCCAGTGCAGGGTAAGTTTACCTTTTGGCTGTTTTCAAATCATAGGCTCCTTGCACACATTTTTAGAACCATGCAAAAGTTCTTTGATTCACCTTCCTGACAGTGTTAATTATACTATATAACAATTGAATTATATCCCTTGTATAATACAGCACCACTTGTTAGATTGTGTTTTAAATTTATAGTTCTGAACATTTTTCCTTTAAGCAATGAAACAAATCATATGAACCAATAATGACAACCTGCCCAATTCAGAACATTTCAACCATAAAGGGTCACTCAAACTTCTGTCATACAATCCAGCAATATCAATCAATATGCAGAATCTCTGCAGAAGTAAAAGTCATCTGAATAATTCCACATTAAAGAGATCTGAAACCAATGAAGAGAGTGTTGCTAGAAAACAACTTTATATTTCAATGTTTCATTTAACAAATTCAGCGCCTGTTGCCCTTGAAGAATAAATTGCCTAGGTTACATTAAAAGAAATGGTAAGCTGGTATATTGCAATAGGGAATGGGTGGCAAGCTGAGAAACAGGTTCATAGTTATTAGGCTTCTCATCTAAAGGAGGACATACTAAGGACTGCAGTACCATACCCCCTTAAAATACAAATGTACATGCTGTAGGAATAGAACCTACAGCTCTTTGCATCAAGATGCAAGTATGCTTCCTGCCGTGCTAACACTGCTTTAAAACTCTATACCACAATAATGATACCATTTGCTAAACAATCTGTCTCTCTCTGTCTGTCTCTATCTCTCACACACACACACCTCAACTTCTTAGTGCAAGAAATCTGGACAAAGCCTAAAATAAACAGGGACAGATTATAAATATTGCTTTCATGAACTTATAAAATTGCTAGAATAACAGGATTTGTATTGGTATGCATTTCTATAAGAGATATGATGTCTAAAACTATTTAGCAACTTCAATCTTTTTGTAGGAGGAATATGAGGCAAACATCTGGACATTCTACAAAAACCTGGACAGCTGAGGGGTATGCTACCTCCCTTTTATACACGCACACACATATATAGTTATCTACATATATATATAGATATATAATAGAAATATAAGAATACACACTACATAATCTGGATAATCTATGTGCAACATAAACAAAAAGCTCAGAATCTCCTCTTGAAGTGTATAACAGTAGAGACTGATTCAGTCTGTGATGCTCTGTGTTTGCCTTTATATTTCAGATCTCTTGAACATGTAGGTGGCAAATAGCAGAATTCATTAGGGAACCCTTGGTCTCTCTCTTTCTCTCTATCTCCTTCTTCCCCATACCTGCTCTGCCTTAACCCTTTCTGACTTGCAAAGGTTTATAGTACTGTTGTTTTCTCAGTTTCATATGGTTTTATTTTAGAAGAAACTGAAGAATATCAGTGAAGTGAAACTACCTCCACTTATCACTGGCTATGCGGGAATTTTTAGTATCTTTAGCTTAAACCTACAGTTTAAACATTGCACAGAAGAATGCACCAGCTTCCCCCTCTATGCAGTTCTTATATTATCTTTTCTAAATATCCTTTTTTTCTTTTTAATGGGAAGGGGTATTTTTTTATGTTATTAGAGTCATTGCTGCATGAAACAGATTTGTGTTACCTAGGTGAGGTATGTGATTATTGTGTGTGCATGTGGGTGTGTGTGTGTGTGTGTGTGTGTGTGTGTGTGTGTGTGTGTGTGTGTGTGTGTGTGTGTGTGTGTGTGTGTGTGTGTGTGTGAGATTTTTTTTTTAAGTGAGATTTTTTTTTACGTGAATGAAAGCAGTGCTGAAAACACCAGTTTTTGTAAGTGGCATAGATAGACACGTGCTGATCCTTTGGCTTCATCTTCAGGTGGTCATTCCTTTTTCCATAAAGTTATTCCCTTACACAGTAACCTAAGGAGCTGTTTACTATTGCAGAACAGTTTGTTCCTGATTTCCTCCAGTTAATCAGTGGTGTAGTAGTCTGTTGCTGTTTTATTTAGATAGAAACAGCCAAAATGTATCCTACATCTGATTGTTCAAAACATGAGCATCTGCAGTAAACCATAGCCAATCATGTAATGATTTCATTGCCTTACAAAGAAGGTGGTGGCACAGAGTTCCAAAAAATACTGTTTACTAAATTTTTTTTTGAATTTTAAATACAAATGTTTTCAGCTCTTGATATCTAGGTTTTCTTAGCTGGGAAGTATTATGATCAAACAGTGAGATTAAATGTATATTATTGTTTAAAGACTCTCTCTCTTGTGATTTTGGATACATGAAAGCAAAAATAAATGAATGCATAAAGTATATAAAAGAATAAAAAGTGATAGATACAACAACATGGCCTGGCAAGCATGTGAGCTTCAGGCTTTTATAATAATGAATCCCTGGTTCCACTGGTAGCCCCTTTGTCTCTGATTAGGTCTCAGTTTGGCTGTATATTGGGGGGTTGCTTCAAAAATTCAAGGAGCATTTAGAATTTAGACTAGATTATTGGAACTGCATTAACATTCTCCACACTTCAGTTTAACTAGGCATACAGTGTCCTTTTCTGACCCATTTTCCACCTTTCTTCTTTTGATTTTTTTCTTGTTGCTTATATACAGCCTGCACGTCAGATTGACAGCTCGTTAACACAAATCAGATCCTTGTGTCACTTCTCTCTCTAAGTACTTTAGAAGAAAAAAGAAATCAAAACTAATCAATTAAGAATCATGTTGACTTAACTGGAATATTATCAGTGATTTTTAAGTTCTTAAATGCATTCATCAGTTGTTGGTTTTGGATACTTGTGCAACATACTTTGGTAATTGTGAAACTAACATTATGCAGTCTAGAATAATAGTAATTGGTAAAATTAACTTATTATATATCTTTGCGATATTTTAAAAAATGTGATCCAATAATCTTTGAATTGCTTATGGTAATTCTTTATTAACATAAATCACATCTTATGATCATAAGCTATGTTTTTAGTAATAAAGTATACCTTAAATGATAAATAGCTATATGTTATAATGAGCGGCTGTATGTTAAAATATGGATAGATACTTTTTTAAAATGAATGTACTTTTGCAATCTCTTTGGAAGAGGTTGCACTTGCCTTTATAATAATTATTGTGTAATAAAATAATAATTATATTAATAGAAATCTCTTTAATGATTACATTATATAGTTTTAGCAGTACAAAACATGTAGTCACTAGCAACTGCATTGTCATTTTTTAAAGCTATTTCATATGCATTTTGTATCTGTATATGCAAGTTTGAATACATAAATCTTATAAATGAAGCATAAAACATGCATACAAGCCATCTTCTATCACTTTCTGTTGTTACAGGAAACAGGTTTACATTGCACGCTTTAATTTCTGTAATCTGTAATCCTGTAGTTGTTTCCTTTCTAAGAAATGTGTAACCATAACATTTAAATTGCGGGAATAGACATATATATATATATATATATATATATATATATATATATATATATATATATATATATATATATATATATATATACATATATGTATACACACACGCACACACACACACACACACACACACACACACACACACACACACACACACACACACACACACACACACACACAGTACACCTCTTAAACACTTAAAAACACACGTGCACACACGGGATATTGTAAGAACCAACATTGCTGCTAATAGCCTTGGAGGTCACACAACTATTTCAACTGATTTCCATATTATTTTGAGAGTAAACACATGGCATGTTATTTTCCAGTTATGCTACTTCAAATTAATGCCATGCCATCTAAACATGGAAGTTAAGTACAGAGGTTTGTGCTAGTTTTTGCTTCTGCTAGGACATCTTTAGCCTTCCTAGAAATACCATTATTATGTTACACATCCTCAGCCAATTATGTAATACCAGTTGATGCGATGACAGAATGTTCCATTCCAGAATCAGCCATCTTGGACAAAAAAAAATGACTTCACGTCTAGCCAGTGGATGAAAACATTCACAGATGTTCTGGCTAGCATTCTGTTTCCCCACAGAATGTATCTCAAGAGTTCTACAAAAACATTTTGTTAAATGATACATGAAATAGTGGCCTGCCACATGTTCACTTATTTTGCAATGAGCCAGGTACTACTTCCTGACGTAAAAATGTCTCCTCCTCCATCTCTGTCCTCTGCCTTTTGTTTAATACAAACAACCATTTTTAACTGCAGTAGTATAGCATGCTTCCATATGGATTCAAAGTAACTCATCAAGTTGTGTTTACTCGACTTGTCAACCCAGCACCATGGTGAAGAGGGAAAACGCCCTAAATGAGAGACAGACAACCCTCATTTGAATGGTGGCTCGAGCGCTGGAACAGCCAGGGAGGTGAGGATGAGAAATGAGTGTCTACTGCTCACCCATCCCTGGGGGGAGACTATGGTGGTTTGTTTTGATTTTCTGCTGCTCTAGGGCTAAGTGCAAAGGCTCAGTAGCATGGAAAATAGGAAACAATTGTGAGACAAATGTGTGATGTGTCGACTGTGATAGTATCCCTTGTCTGAACAGGCAAGGAAGTGCAACTGTACAGAGGGCAGAGTATTGCTGGTCCCTAATGTGGTGCAGGTGCTTATGACATCATCATGGGCATGGTTGGGGTTTACATACATAAAAATTGCTCACATTCAATCCGAATACAAACAGACACACACTAACCTCATGGCTGTCTGGATAAAGGATTTCTTTGCATGGCTCATGGTGAGAAATGGCCTGAGTCTCATTAGTAGAGGTTTATGTTGGCAGGCATGGGGCAAAAAGCATAAACATTTACTGTATTTAATTAACTTGACTTCAGCTCAAACACAACAAAATTTTATTGTAGACTGGTAAACCCCTCTGCACACCCACACATCTCCATCTTTAAATGTACTAATTTATAGATTGTGCAAACCTGGATAAGGAAAATCCCCCCTCTTTCCCTAGCACTTCCAGATCCAGATCTCTATAATGTCAATGTACACTATGTGATTAAGCAGGGATTTGGGTAAACATTGTAAATAAATATGGGTATGAGAAACATCAGCTCATTATAAGCTATCCATCCCATTCTGCAGATTCACAAATGGATAATACTTGGTTAATCTACATTATATCTCAAAATTTTCCTTGACAATTTATTACATGGTTAAATATGGTAGTTGCATTGTTTTATTTCTGATGCCTTTGGGTGAATGCACATAGAAGATCACATAGCAGGGCATGATTATAAGTCTGAACAAGTCAATCGAGATTGGTGGTACTATAATAATGGAGATGGTCCTGCAAAATGGGAATTAAAAACTTCAGGAATAATTGATCTGATGTCCTTGGCTTGAACATAGCTAATATCAGGTGGCTCATAGTAGTCTCAGTTATTAATTTCATGAATAATCAACCCTATCACTCTAATGTCTAGCTGGAAAACTAGAGTATGATTAAATGAATGGGTAGCAGTGGAAACAACCTTAGTGAACCTGAATCTGTTCATAATGTGGAGGAATTCTTTGACAAAAGTCACTGACCTGTCATTGATCCATGAACTGAAGTCCCCAAAGATAAGCCATCGGGGGGTATAACAACCCAGATGAGATGAGGATGTCAGTAAACTTCTAAAGGAATCCCCAACACTAGTGGATGGATAGTAAATGATGACACAACCAAAGGTTGCTGCTGTCCAAATGAAAAACTAAAGTGTTGCAAGCGTCAACCTTGATGTGCTTCAACTCAGTGGCCAAATGATGGAAAATAAGTCCACTGGCAAAGCAATCAAGCCTCAGATGCTGTACAGCTACGAAACTGGGAGATATTAAGGCAGCCAGGATAGGGTCATCATTCCTATCTAACCAGGTCTTAGTGATAAAAGTCACATCTTCATCATGCAACAGGTAAGACAAGATAATAGTCTCTTTGCAAGCAGATCTGCCATTACATTACAGCAACCAGCTAAAATCTGCAAGAAAGAAGGTTCCACGTAGCTATCCCTGATGGTTAAGGGGGATGCAATGAGTACCATATGCACCACGGTGCCATATGGGCCACATGTGGTTCTGACCCATTAGGAGAGCAAAGGTATACTAGTATAGGTCGAGTATCAGAGATCTGATACACCTGACCCTTGTTGTGCATGCTGCCTGCTCTGTGTCTCTTTGAAATACCCAGGCTCTGCCAAGTTATTCTAATGGGCCTCAGAAACTTCAGCAGTAAAAGAAGGAAAGTAATTAGTCTCTGTGATAAATGAACCCCCACAATGTAACAACATACAGTGGGACAAAATAAAACCCAGTACAAATTAAGTGCAAGAAATTTTAAAACTTGATATAATCTATACAAATAGATCACTTGCTAAAACCTGACTATTAATTGAATTGTATTAACCATGACATGGGTGAAATCAAACTAAAAACAATGGGATGTGTAATAAAACAATCTAAATAAAATATGAATTAAAACTTGCAAAAAACTAGAACTGGGTTAAAATAAAATTACTATAAAGTGCAACTGTTGGAAAAGTAACCAGTTAAGTAAAAGTTCAACAATTAAAAGCCAAATTTGCAAAATGGTAATATAGAAGAATATATATATATATATATAGTAACAGGTTAAAAAATTCTAACCAATAAACTATATATGTGTACAACTCAATGAACAAATGCCCAAAAGTCCTGTTTTACAGAATGTAGGTTAAAATATGCAATAAAATTGGAGTCCAAGTGCAGACCTGAACTGAAGACGAGGATACAAATAGCATCGCTGTCCCATTAAGAAAAAAACTTGGTAATTAAGTCCATAATAATGAGTTCTAAATATTCTACAGAAACCTAAAAACTGGCATGTCTAATCTGTAACAGAGGAATCAGAACTGAAAACCAAAACAAGCAATGTTAACATATTTAAGTATATAGTACCAACAGATATATAGGAATACTCCAACAGTTGTTAATGTCTAAGTCGCTTTAATGGGGCTTAAGGAAATCCAGGCAGCTAATTACACAAACATTTAAAAGGTAGACTGTGGAAGACGGAAGGAAAGGCCACTCCAAATGGCAGAAAAATGGCCAGGACAAACGTAACTAGGGCAGGCCAGTATCACACACCTCCAAGAATAAAAACCCCACAACACGTGCAATAGAGTTACAATAATAAGCTCAGTGCTTTGTAGTAACAGAATGTTATGATGATAAAGTGGGGCAGAGAAGCAGATCCTGGTCAGAGCTTGTGCAGTATAACTACACCAGAGAATATCTAGCTGATGGCTGTAGTCCTTCAACAATAAGATTTACCATATCTAGCAGCAGTGGCTTATTACAGACAAAAGGACTATTCTTCACATGCAGACAAGTACCGACAGCTTCAGTTGAAGCCCTCACACAAGATTAAAGACACACCTACCTCTCCCTTGTACGATCGGCTCGTCCCAAGTCCAAACGGCTTCAGGAATTCAAATTCTACGCACAAATGCGGAAGATGAAGATGTAAACCATCAATCGCAGCACGTATGGAGAAGACGAAACACAACAAACACCTGTTCCATTTGTACAACTGGATGCAAAGGGCATTTTTAAAGAAGAACGCCCTTAAATTTTTTTTTTTTATATTAGAAGTAAATTAGTCTCCTGGCCAGCTAATTCCAGGGGGGTACAAGTGCACCCCCTTGCACCTGCCTGCGGGCACCCTTGCTCAGAAGTGCATAAGAAGTAAAGTGGAACATTTCCACAAACCCAAAGCAAATACTTATATACAGCTTACTACAGATAAGTTAAATTTTACACAGTGAATCCATATTAAGTATCCTTCACTGTAATAAGGTTCTCTGCAGTTTACAGCTGATGAGAGGCAAGTTACCCATGTAGCTGCAGAACTTTGTCATTGAATGACATGCAATGACCATCATCTCATGCAAACAAATGATGTTTCTGTCTGGATTAGTACTGCTGTTTGCTCGTTGTGATGTCCTGGATAGTACATCTGAAACCAGGCACATTTTGATTAGCATGCTTACTCAGTTATTAAAACTAATAAAAATAACATCACCTAAAATAATTTTTTTTTTTTTTGTAATTTACCTTGGAGAGTGACCTAATACAAAGTTATCTGTTTTCTGGCAAGATACAAGCAATAACCTTTTTGAGACAAGCATTTGATGAGGAGTTTGTCAGATTTGCTAGATTGTTTTGATTTTCAAGCTGTAATCAAAGCAACCATTGTAACTCTATTAATGTTCTTCCTATAACCAGGAAGATTTTACATGCAAGGTATTAAAACAGAAAGCAGTTCCATTGCTGGTATGATATGACATCAGAGTGTAAAAATATCTAACTATCTGTAAATGTCAAGTTCTCCACTTAGGTGAAGTCAAGTGATGATAACGATTACATTGCTACATATGACAAGGTAGTTAAGCATATGAGCTCTTGCTAAAGGCAAATTATAACTTGCGTAAATTAAACTCAAAATGTTAAATTAAAAATAGCAACTCTGAGTGGGCTTAGCTGCTGTAGTCATATACAGTGTCTTAGACATCTTTATGGGGGGAGACATTGCGAGAGAAGTTGTGCAAAACTGTGGATTTACCTACGTCTAAAAAGCATGATGGCATCATTGAAGCTACACTGACCTGTATTTATTTATTTAGTTGTACTGAATCAACTACAATAGTTTGAATTATATGGGACAGACATTATGCTAAAGGAGAGTTACGTAGGGTATGCATGGTCTCCTCCCTTAGGTACTATAGTGGTGGGTTATAACAAAAAAAAAATGTACCATATGATTTTGATATAGATTGGTAAATCTTGCAGCTTAGATTTATATCTGATGGCCATAAAGTGAATTGTCCTTTTATTGTTCTTGTGAAATGTATCCTTTATGTGATGCACAAAACATGTAAAACTATTTAATTTGCTACTGCTACAACTGTTATACTACATTTGTGACTTTGTAACATTTGTATAGTCTGTTAACTTTTTATTGATTATTCAACTGAATAAAATCATTTAGATCAAAATGGATATTCCACAGGACAGTTTCTGTTTATAACAACATCTCACCAGACACCTAAGTAAGGCTTCAGGTGCAGTTTACATGTAACAGCCAAAGGAGGTAAGGATTCTGAATACATTGTAACACTAGAGATGGTTATCATCAAGATTAAAAAGACATACTAGTTTGGTTCCTTTACAATAGTAAAATAAGTGCACTGCTTTCATATTTACTATTTGTTCTTTGGCTAGAATTGATACATGCATGCTTCTGAAAGTGATATGAGAACTTTGGCCTATTTTAGCGACTTGCTGTGAACCACATTGTACATAACAGGTATGTAAATGAGATTAAGACCTAAGAGATACAGCCTGTGTGCAAATCAGTGCTTTGGCACTAGTACTTATGCTACAGCACCAGTAACAAACTATTAGAAATCATATCTCTCAACCTCTTAGTACAAGAAATCTAGCCAAAAATAATGGGAGGGGGCTATAAATAGGTGTGAATGTTAAATGTTGCTCTTATAAACTAAAGGTGTTGCAAGAATAAACAGTGTTATATTATCATGGATTTTCTGAAGGATATGAAGTCTGAAAATTAAATGCCTATAATGATTTAGTGTCTTTAGTCCTCAAATGATTTGCCTCAAAACCACAAATGTTATGAGAAACAGATCAATTATATGAGGTAAAAACCTGGACACATGTCAGAGGTAGGTTATAAACACTTCATTTCTGATGCTGAGCTGTTTAAGCACATAGTATATTTGCGTACATATAGTGGTTTGTCCATACAGCATATGTTTTGTCCTTCAGTACAGTAATAGGGAATTTATTGCCCATGTTCCTAACTTTCAAGACTGCCCTCCCATCCATGGCTACTTAATAATCCACACAGTAGGATAAGAAACTCCTAGGATAAAAAATTCCATATGAGATCATGCAAGGTATACAAAATTCTGTAAATGTATCTAAATATCTGCCTTCCCTTCTAGTTATATATTGTTTTAGCAGTTCTGGTCTCTTATTTGTCCTAATGTCTTCTAAGCTGAAGTCTAGCTGATTTGTAAATTTATAAATGTTACTTTTATACATTTATGACAAACTTTTCTTACTAAATTGTAAACCATTAAATCTGAAATCCATAAAGACTTAAGATTTAATTAAGTACTCCTATATTTTGAAACCTAAGATAAGTGCAATATGCAAGATAAACAAAAATGTTGTTCTGTAGATGGCAAAGACATCCAGATCTGTATTTTAACACCACCTCCCAGACTAGGCAAATACTTTTAGCTGTAATGAAGATGTATAAAATAGATGTGACATGCCCATGGAAAACCCAAGTTGGACTTGGGAACATGTTGCTGAGGATATCACATGAGCTAACTAAAATAACAAGCCCAGGAAATCCATGTTAAAAAGCATTACCTTCTCAGAAGTCAAATGTGGCCAACTTAAGCCTTGTATATTGTAAAATATCCTCACTAGCTTCCATCACTGTTCAATAGAAAACATACTCATAAATACCTGTCTGAATACAGCAGAAACATTCTGGCAGTTTATGTATTACTGATCAAAGTTTAGTTAGCGTTCTCGCAGATATGTATTACTGCTCAAAGTTATTTTGGCAGATATGCGTTACTGCTCAAAGTTCAGTTAGCATTATACCAGGTATGTGTTACTGCTCAAAGTTCAGTTAGCATTCTGGCAGATATGTATTACTGCTCAAAGTTCAGTGAGCATTACGGAAGATATGTATTACCACTCAAAGTTCAGTTAGCATTCTGGCAGATATGCATTACTGCTCAAAGTTCAGTTAGCATTCCAGCAGATATGTATTACTGCTCAAAGTTCAGTTAGCTGCCTCACTGCCAAAGAACTGGGTGAGTTAGTGGGAAGGAGTGACTTTTTGTTGGCGAGCCTACTCTGGGAAGGATGGCAGGGGCTTTGTTTCTGATGAGACATGCCTTCTGTGATGGAGACAGTGCTGTAATCATACAGCAGGTTGATATTAAAAATTGAGCAAAGAAGGGGGGGGTGGCTGGCACTGCCTGATGCTACATATGGTGATGATTGTGATATCAGTAGTTTTGCTAAGTTACGGCATAGCAAAATACCTTGGCTTGCAGGCCATTATGTTTGATGCTACCTTGCTACCTATTGCTTTACCCTGCTTTGTTGCATCTGTCCTTCCTAATTCAGTAGTACAGTGGCCTCAGCCCCAGGGGACAGTACAGCGGGCACTAAAGTAAAAAAGAAACAATTGGAGCAAAATCACAGTTGCTCATCATCAGCTGGAGAGTAAGTAAAAGGGCAAAAAAGGCAGATGTACTAACTATAGTCATTCTTAACACTACTGCAAAACTTCAAACATTAATAAACAACAGTATGATATACTATCAATTTGGGTTCAGGCTGCTAGGGAGGCTACATTCCTTGTGGTACATTTGGATGGTGACACATGGGTGAAGTGAAATTCAGCTGCAGAGACATATGACTAAGTAGATGGGGGTAGGGAAATTAACATGTGTTGTGTTTGGTATGCAGTAGCTGCTTATGTAACTACAACATGTAGAAGTGTGCTATAACATGAAAGAAATCCTGCATGCTGTTGTGGTCACACTTACGGTCCAGTAAGTATTTTATGTAATTTTATCTAGGCACCATAAAGAGGGAATCAATTCTCACACACAGCAGGAATACAGGCATGGGCCATTGTAGAGTGCATTTTCACTGCTATTGACATACCTACTGGGCATCCTGCTGCTGATGCCCACTATATTACCTGTTGTCTCCAGGTGCCTTTGGAGCCATGCACATCACTTCCCCTTCCTCCAGCCATGGGTCCCCAACCAAATCTAAAGCAAGGAAATGTCTCACCACCTAGCCTGAATCTGAAAAAAAACAAATGAAATGTTATGTTGATTTTTCTATTAATCTATTTGTATTCATGTCACTGTTTAAAATGTGGTCATAAAAAGTACTCATTAATAGGAGATGCCTACTAATGCAAGACTTTCAAGCCACTAACTAATCTGAAGAGGTGAAGTTCAAAGTAGTACTCATCCCACTAACATGTAAAACACTTTACAGCAAATGAATTTAAAGCCAGTATGATTAGTGGTGAGTTAGAAATATTAAAAACCTCTTCTACCTTCTGTTGCTGTTCTTTCTTTGCTGGCCAAAACACAGGAGCAATCTTCTCCTATGTGCTAGTATTAACCAGGATGAAGTTATGTGTAAATAAAGATTAATGAGAGAGACAGTCTTATAATAGTAAAGTAATATAATTTTCAGAAATAATGTAACTGCTGACTCTGTCTTTTAAGAATATCAATAAATAACTGGTCTTTTCTGATAAGTTTTACTGCAAGTCATTTTGATTTGAAACTAACATGCTAATAGTGAGGTGGATATACAACCATCCTGGAGGAGATAAAAAGTCATAAATAATTGACTTCCCTTTAATTTCAGTACAAAAGACTGTGTCTATGACAATACCAACAGCTAATCTGTGCTCATGCTATGCATCAGTTGCAGTAAACTACATCTGCAGTTGCAGAAACTGCAGGTGTAGGTAAGTGCTTGAAATGCCCAGCTACTATGCATTGTTTTATGCACAGCATCATCTGTGTTGAAGCTAAATGCTGCAGGATAAATGCAATCAACATGAAAATAGTCTTGAACTAAAAATACATTTTAAAAAAGACAGAGACTGGTAATAGAAAAGCTTCCTGTCATCAGGAAGCCTTAACATGGCCATTTCCTACACATGCTAAGTCCTTCCAATTCATACACCACCCTACCTCTGAGGTTTCTCTCTAGTAGAGGCTTCAACAGGATGATGATCTTACTGGTAGGGCTGTATGTTAATGTGGCAATCCAGGGAAGCAATTAATGTTAATTTGCATTGTGGTCTCCTGGTCTCCTCCCTGGAAATGCCAACTGCTCCTGAATAAAAACTAAACACTGTCAAAAGTTGACAATCACCCATTCATTCCTATGGAAGTAGTCATGGTGCAGGTAAGTTCATTGAAGAAATGGGTGTGTGTGGACATGTGTGCGAATGCCTGTAAAGGCGTGAAATAATCTGGATGAATATGCATGTGCTCACACAAGTGTATGCATATGTGTGTGTGTGTGTGTGTGTGTGTGTGTGTGTGTGTGTGTGTGTGTGTGTGTGTCTGCACATAGGAGTGTGTGGTGTATGTATGTGTGTCTGTCTGCCTTTCTTTGTGTCCATATCTGTCTGTGCATGTTTGTCTGTGCCTGTGTGTCTGTGTGAGTCTGTCTATGTGAGTGAGTGTATGTGTAGGAGGATGCCTTTGCCAATGCAAAGCATAGGCCATGAGGAAAACACTACTGCGATCATGTGTGACAGCACTAGTATTAACTAGAATGTGATTCAGAGACATGCTAATGAGCTGATGATGATGCCGTTCTCATTCTGGCCATAGCTACTTCTAAATTTCATTTTCATCATCGCAAAAATTAATCTACTTTTGTAAATGATTTCCTTGAGTGGCTATGATGTTTCTGAATCTTGAAGAAAATGTTACACATACAACAATTCTAAGTAACATGATTTCAAGTGCATACCTTTCCCTTTTCTGACAAACTTTCTTCTAAATGCTCTGCTTCAAAAGTTAAAATTTTAAATATAAATAAAATACATACAGTTTAAGTTTAGTTATTCTTAGTCTAACCAAGTCACTTAACCAGGCAGTGCTCCCAGGCTGAGTCTGAAAGAGATCCAAGTGGATCAGTTCTCTGTCCTGGTTAACAAATGCAAATAAGTAAATAAATATGTAAATAGATGAATATATAAAAAGTAAAACAGTGACCTAGATCAAACCGCTTCTTAGCTTCACCTCATATTGTTTTCAGGGCAATCAGCAATAACAGCAAACACCATCAGAACTAAAATAAAATCACTAGGGATTAAAACTTAATGCCAAAAATGCAAGATAGGACATTTTGGGAAACTGCCCCCAAGGTTAATTATTTCATCGACAAGACACCGCAAAGAGTTGATTCAGTAGTCAGGGATCTAGGAACGTATATAGACAGTAATGTGGCTTCTGACCAACATGTTGTCAAGATAGTAAGAAAAATCATTTTGTGTTGCCCAAATTATAAGTACGGGCATATCATCCAGGTCCAAGGAAATCATAGTACCTGACCAGATGCATGCAATAGTTGGAATGCCCACAAATGTTCCTTACCAGGAGAATCCAGGGTATAAACATACTGTCCTGTACAGATCACCTTACAGCCTTATCTCTACATTCAGTCTGTAACAGGTTACTGAGAGGCGATCTATGTCTGGCATACAAAGCATCCTCTGATCCAGCTCTGATGGACGTTTTGCACATCACGAACAGACTGCATCAGAACCACTAGATCCAAGAATTTAAGTGTGACTTGTGACATAAGTAAGACATGCTGGTGAGACAGATGTGAATCTCAGAGGATTCCCATGCTCTGGAAGAGGCTCCTGATCCATGTGAAGCAGAGTTCATCTCTAAGACTATTTAAGAGTAACCTTGACCTTCTTCTTCTTTCGGTTTTTCCCGGTTAGGGGTTGCCACAGCGGATCACCTGTCTGCTCATGATTGGCATTGGAGTTTTACAGTGTCGAGTTGCCAGCCCGGCACCCAACCTTCCACAGTAGGCACATACATGCACACACACACTCACACCTAGGGACAATTTAGAGTGTCCAATCCACCTACAGCATGTCTTTGAGATGTGGGAGGAAACCAGAGCACCCAGAGGAAACCCACACAACCACAGGGAGGACATACAGACTCCGCACAGAAGGCACCCTAGCCGAGGATCAAACCAGAGAACCTCTTGCTGTGAGACAGCAACGCTAACTGCTGCACCACCGTGGCCTGGACAGAAAATCAGAAATTCACTACAGGTCTGCCCCCATGTCTCTGATAGTCAGATGCAAGCAATAATGCTCAAGCTAAAATACCCCCACCAAACTTCCTAACTGACATACCCCTAATAAATGCCCATGATACATAGGGACACAGTTGAGTAGGTTTGCTTGGCTAGGCTTATAAAGGCCCTGGTGGTCATTAGCCTTATATATATATATATATATATATATATATATATATATATATGTATATATATATATATATATATATATATATATATATATATATATATATATATATATATATATATGTATACCTAAGAACCTGTGAACCAGCATTTATACTTCATTTATTATGTATGCCATTTCATGACCAATACACCAATGAAACAAATGCAAGATACATTAGTTCTTATAACATAGTAATAGTATTAAATTGTGGGGAATTCAGAAGAGAAGGTTATATCAATCTCTCCTTTAAAAAGCTTGCAGATTTGGGAGCCATCTGCCCTCAACTAAATGTCATTTGTACCTATCTGCTTTAAAATTATTTGTCCAAAAGTCTGCTCTAAAACAGATTGCAGCATTATATTGAAGAAATGCAACATTGGTTGCCAGTGGAATATCTCAGATACCATATAAGGCATGTCTGTGGCAGAGATTATACTGCTGTAAAGTGACATAATCATCTGGATCTCTTTAGAATTATCAATCAGTAAGAGGTTCAAACTGAAACAATACATGCAATGCCCTTAACAGAAAAAAATCTAATGAACTGCCTAAGATTTTTGTGCTGAGTTTTCTGCTCTGAATTCATAAAGAAAACAAGTAAGCCTGTCATTGCGGTTCTGTTTACAGGACATTGTATGGTTAGCTCAGCGGTTAAGTGCTCTTGTATAGGGCTGTTTTTTTTCAATTAAATTGTTAACTGAGGCAGAGCAGTGATTAAGTTCAATGTCAATTTATACAGAGTCTGCCTTATTGTAAAGCATAGGTATATGATATAGAAGTTATACATCTACAGTGAGTACAATCTAATGCATAGGTATATATGATACAGAAGTTATACACCTACATTGAGTACAATCCAATGCATAGGCATATATGATATAGAAGTTATACACCTACAGTGATAACAATCTAATGCATAGATATATATGATATAGAAGTTATACACCTACATTGAGTACAATCCAATGCATAGGTATATATGATATAGAAGTTATACACCTACATTGAGTACAATCCAATGCATAGGTATATATGATATAGAAGTTATACATCTACATTGAGTACAATCTAATGCATAGGTATATATGATATAGAAGTTATACACCTACACTGAGTACAATCCAATGCATAGGTATATATGATATAGAAGTTATACACCTACACTGAGTACTGTCCAATGCATAGGTATATATGATATAGAAGTTATACACCTACATTGAGTACAATCCAACAAACAGTGGTATAAAGGTATATGATATGTATATACATCCGAAGACTATAACCAGGATAGGATGTGAGAAAGGGATGAATAGTGGAGTACTGTAGGTTTGATATAGCAAAAGTTCTACTGAAGAAAGTTAGACTGAGTACAGAGAAATAAAGATGGGGTATAAGTTGCACATGCAGAGTTAGGTTACTTAGCATTTCTGAGAATGCTTAAATTTTGCCTTCATAGTAAGATGGTATTTTTGTTGAGAGTGAAATAGAGGGGACACGTTCCTAATTCAACTATGGAATAAGTTAACACTGCAGATCAAAAAAAGTGCTACTTTATCTCCCATTAAGTCTAGTTTTGATGACTGGATGACTGGATGAATAGACATGAATTTAAACCTGGGTTATCATGTATGGCCCAGCCTGATTTAGGAGGTAGGCCCAATTAAGTACTCGTAAACGGTGACAAGAACTTTTATTTGTGTCTATTTAAAGGGGTACACTGGTGTGACTCTTACGGCTCCTGTGATCACTTACCTACTAGTGTGCCTCTTACACCCCCTGCGATCACTTACCTACTGGTATGACTCTTACTGCTCCTGTGATCACTTACCTACTAGTGTGCCTCTTACATCCCCTGCGATCACTTACCTACTGGTGTGCCTCTTATGGCTCTTGCGATTACTTGCCTAGTATTGTTCCTATTAAGTAATATGTTTGAAATGAGCAGGAAGTGACTCCTACAGTTTGGGAATAAAGGAAGAGAAGCAGTGACCAGTACAGCAAAGTATATTTATCTGTGTTTACAGTAGTAGTATAGAACGGGATCCATTTCGAAGATTGCAGAAGTTTTTTCAGAAGGTTAGTAGTTGCTAAGGGAGAAATTCATTGGAGTGCAGGGGTTTCAAAAGTTGTGAAGCTAGCAGGAGGTCAGCTCTCTGACAGGTAACCATTTGCCTTTTTCATTAGTTACGGAGTAGGGTACATTCCTAGAGGAAAGTGATAAATCTGCATATCTTGCTAGCTTGAATAGCTTTGTTGTTTCCTTTGTAGGGTTTTTCAAAAAGTGATAGGCCATATTCTAGATGGTGCGTAATACTTCATTACCCATTGCTACTCTTGCTACATAAGTGAGATAATATGAGATCTTTTTGCTAGGTGGTAGTGGAAGCTGAGGGATTGATGGTTCTATTATTTTAAATTTTGGTAAGCACTGTAGGAAATTTATTTTATCTCCAATGTACATAGAGATATCAGTGCAAAAGAAAATCACACTTCTCATTGAATTTAGAATGTATTTTTTGGAAGTCTGTATCCACTTGACCTGACCTGTAAGAATAGATTTTATTTGTTTTTTAAGTCAGAATAAAAGCTAAAGGTTTTCATGTCTGACTGCATCAAAAAAGCATGACACACATAAGTTAAAATAGTGCCCTATTCGGGATATATTTCTCTAAGGTGCAGGCCAAAACCAGTGGGCTTTGGCTGACCAAGTTTGCAGATGACTGCAAGCTGGGCGTGGTCATCAATTCAATAAGTGATATGGATGTCCTCCAAGAGGGTCTCACCCATACAAATGACTGGTGCCAGAAACATGGCCTCAAGCTGAATGCCAAAAAATGCATCATCATCCCCTTTGGGCAGAATGATGTCCCCACATATTATCACATTAATAACAACATCCTAAGCATGCAATCAGTCATGAGGTATTTGGGCATCCAGGTTGATAGCAACTTGACTTTTGACCACCATGTTGCTTACGATGTACAGAAAGCTTTCTAGATGGCCGATCTCATAAGTAAGTGTATCTCATCCAGGGACAATTAGGTCATAACATCACTGTATTTTTCCCTTATAAGCCCAATTATTGAGTAAATGCCCCCTTCAGCATGTACCTCGCAAAGCACATGCAGCAGCTGGAGAGACCACAGAGGTTCCTCACCAGGAGAATCCAGGGCCTCAAACATCTACCCTACACAGACAGACTAAAAGCCCTGTCCCTCTACTCAGTTTCATACAGCCTTCTCAGAGGTGGCCTCTGTCTGGCATACAAAGCAATCTCAGAGCCTGCCTTGATGGGACTGCTGCATATTCGCAAGTCAAGCTCCACTCGAGTAACCCGCATGTGCAAACTCAACCTGGTCTGTGACATCAATAGGACTTGTTGGCAGGACAGATTTGTGTCCCAGAGACTCCCTCATCTGTGGAATAGACTCCCTCTCCATGTCAAGCAGAGCACCTCATTATCCCTTTTTAAGTACAACCTGGATAACTGGATGGGAAACAGAAAATACACCCCTGGGATTCCACCTGTGTCTCTGCTGGACAGGGGCTTTTGGTGCTGACTTGTCTAAACATGGGATAAACTCTTGACTAGGCTTATAAGGGCCTCAAGGCCAATAGCCTAGTAACTTCCTATGATCCTATGATCCTGTGCAATGATGACAGTCTAGTCACCAAACAAGAGTACGTTTCCATTTTAATGCTTGCTACATGCTTTATCTATAAAATGGCTCTGATAGTTCTGCAACAATCCATATTCAGGTAATTTTATATACACCACTGCACTGAACAATCTAGGTAAGACTTAGACAATCCTGTTGGTTGGTATAGAAGTGTTCTCTCAAGCCTTCAGAGGTACACCTGCAGCAATTAGAAAGACCCCAAAAGTATCTCACCAAGAGGATCAAGGGTCTCAAACAGATGCCATATGCTGCTCGGTTAAAAAAACTCCAGCTCTACTCAGTTGCATACCACCTACTTCGAGGCAATCTATGCCTGACATACAAAGCTATGTCAAATCCAGAATTAATGGACATGCTCCACCTCAGTAAATCTAAATCCCTTAGAGCCACACGCTCGAGGGACTTGAACCTCAGCACAGAAATAAATAGAACTTGCTGGAGGGACAGGTTCATAACCCAGAGGCTCCCTTCGCTCTGGAATAGAATTCCAGTTCATGTGAGGCAGAGCACCTCACTGAATCGATAGGTGGATGGGGGATCGTAGGTTTGTTCCAGGGATTACTCCCATGTCACTATTAGACAGAGGCACAGTAAACTAAACCTTAAAAAGGGCACAGTATACTCAAATCAAGGGGTGGCGTAAGCCATACAGAATCGGGCTAGGCTTATAATTGCCCCAGGGCAGATAGCCTAGTATGAACCTATGAACCTATGAACCTATGAACTATACAGGAAGATGAGGGCAGTTGACACAACAGGTCATGCCAAGTTGGTTAAAGGATTACATTTTTCTTTTGCAAAATCTGGATTAAGTAAAACCAAGTGTACCTGGCATGAACTTCATTATCCTAAATGCTGCTGTGCCGAAACTAATTCTTAAATTATCCTGCTTTTAATATGCTGCCTTGAATTTGCATCATCTTTGGCTTATCCTGAGTTTTATGCAAAGAACTGGCCTTTTAAATTACCTTTAAATGTCACCTATAATAACTCACTGGTGCTCTGCAGGCATCACGCTCCTGTTTTAGAGCTCAAATATAATAAAGATGAGATCGGAAAGATCACGTTTCAGCCACATGTGGAAAATGAAATGTTCACTTTCAAAAACAATTACTGTCTCTTACAAAAGGATCCTTAGCAACACATATATTCAGGTGCGTAATATCAATCTGTGCTTATACTATAAGGAAGTCACTAATAATGTGAAAATTTCAAGCAACAAAGTACAGCATGAAAATTTTGGACTGGCTAAATTGCCCTGGCTATTTACACCTGAAATATATATGAAAACAACTACAGGATTACCTTTCAAGGCAAATAATGTGAGTAGCCTGCGGAGTTTCACTTATAGTTTGTATGGAAAATAGGGTAACTATAAAGAAAAAAGTGTGAAAATAATATTCTGTTGACAAATCTGAAACCCAGATTTTATATTCTTAGCTTGCTTGAAGGTCCTTTTTAACTCTAGCCATTTTTTTTCTCTTGATTCTGACTGATCATTTGTTTTTTCCCTGTTTATTCTCCTCCCCCCTCCCAATTTCCTGTCCACTGAGCTCCCGTACAGGCCATCAGGCAAGGAAGAATGTCAGTCTATCTTCATGACAGCAAAATCGACTGATGGATTTCCTCTGTTCCGCTTTACCTGTAAAAATGAAAGATGAATTGAGATTGCAGCAGATGGGCTAGAAGTTCCTTGCATGCAGGTTTTCCAGTTAAAGGAGAAACCAACATATATGGCTTATATATTTACATACACGTTTGATACATTTACACATGGTTTTCTTCCTAATATGTGATAAAATACTAGGTAGTTATAAACTAGGTAGCAGAATATATATATATATATATATATATATATATATATATATATATATATATATATATATATATATATATATATATATATATATATATGCTTCAGCTATACTTCTGTTTATCTTATTCTATTTTACAACATCATTCATTATCACTTTCCCTGCTTACAGTAGACACCGTCATCAAGGCTACAGTAGTCCTTTTGCTGTAAAAGCAAGATTGCACTGTCCTCCAGAGTTAAAGGGATGGAAACCTCTAGCCCTCTTGTACTTTTTAAAATACCTTGTAGTGACTGGTGCCATTGCATCCAAAAAGTCACTCATATCTTATTTTCAAGGTAAAAAGCATTATTTCTTTTAATGTAAGGCTATAACAAAAAGATTATCTAGTTAAAGTTTAAAGAGGTAGTTAAACAAGTGTTTTTTTTTGTGAAGTTAAAATAAACATCATTTTCAAATAAAAACATCTTTTTACCCCCTGAGAGTCAAATACCTTGTCATTGCACTGCACAAAATAGTAATGATGTTCAGGATTCTATATACAAAACTTCACTTAGTCCCACGAGGAACTGCTGTGACACTTAACATAGAACCAGAAGGTATGGAACTGTTATTTCCATTTTTGTAAAGCTCTCTTTCCCTTTTAGTTTTCTTTTGTTGTAGTCTGGTTTGAGTCACTGCCCATCAGACAGTACTCATCTTAGAGCTCTTATAAATGGAGGGACTGTGGATTCTGTGCTAAAATTGTCTTTAGAAGCACAAAATACCCATCTTCATGCCTTCACTAGGAAGTGCTTGTACAAAGTATGAAATCAGATTTGTTTTCCTAAATTATCTGTGATTTTGTTTGATTATTTAACCCCAGAAAGCATACACAATGATGTCAGTACATTGTGGTTGAAATTTCATTCTCCCACTGTATTTGCCACCAGTTTGTTCACTGTTTCGCTCTGTAACTCGAAAGTAATAAACATTTTATGGACATAAACATTAGCAACACAGTCAGTGTACTGTTAACACAGTTTTAAGCGAAGTCATAGTACTTCATACAAAGCAGACTAAGTTAAAGTTACAGGATGCAAAGAGACAGAACAACAACTTCAGATCTACAGCATAACAAGTTACAGGGTACATGTGCATCATGTAAATTAACAGAACGCATGTGAGTATAGTTCCATGGAAATTAGAAGTCTTTTCACAGATGTCACAGATGTCACACGGGTGGTTCAGCAGTATAATTAATATATAATTATTACATTTTTTTATTTAATTTTTTTTTTAACTCCACTACCTCCAGCTTCAGGCTTCCTCATCAGTACCTTACCAACCTATTCATTCCCCTTTTGTGGTAAGAGCTGCCCATTTATTCCTCAGTAAGGGTAAGAACTTCATGACCCATTGATTCCCTAAGTGAGACAAGATCCCTATAAGCCCATTTGCAACCATTAAGAGGTGGGAGTCAAGAACGAGGCAGAGCATCATTCACATGGGATCCCTCCCCATCTACTGCCATCATCACAGCAGCCAATGACTTCTGCTGTTGCTGTATCCTATGGAAATGCAGGCACACATACATACTACACAAACAAATCAAGCATCCCTTCCTCATGTGTAGCAAGTTGGACCATCTCCAACCCATAGACTGGATGCACCAGCTTTGACCAGTCTGTTGTACTGCCAATTTCTAGTTTCTCTAGCGCCCAAAACACCAATCACCTAACTCAGAGTCAGGGCTTCATCTCTAAGCTGAGGAGACAGACAATTATTGAAGTTTAATTTAGTTATGTTTTGTTAATGGGTTAACCTGGCCTTTTACAGAGGAGATCTGATGGGGAAGACCCCCCCCCAGATACATACATTAAATATAAATAAACATTAAAAGTGTAGAAAGAAAATAAAAAGACTGTATATGCCACAGTGGGAATTAAAACATTCCAGAAGTACTTTACAATCCTAAGTCAAGATAAAGAAAAAAATAAAGTATTACTTAATAACAGATATATTATAATGACATGGCAAAGACTGTTTGATTCTTAGCTGGGGTGCCTTCTATGTGTAGTCTGCATGTCCTCCCTGTGTTTACATGGGTTTCCTTCCACATTACACAGACATGCATTTGATGGATTGGACACCCTAAACTGGCCCTAGTTGTGAGTGCGTGGTGTGAAAGGACAGTTGTGGTAGGACTAGCCACCCACCAGTGTGAACCTTGGCTCTAGATGATTGTCACTGATTAAGTGACACTCTGACCCCATGTGCAAAAATAGGAAAAGGGGATGTGAATGGATGGATGGAAGGATGGATGGATGGATGGGTGGGTGGATTTAGCAGTGTATATAATAGACTGAGCTAGCTGTGCTAGATATGATAGCTATACAGAAACCGCAGATTTACACCATTATCTGGCATAATAGGGAATATTCCTAGTGGTTTTCAAAGTACACAAGATGAGTGCAAGTTGTCTTAGAAATGTTGCACAATTTTTTTTCTGATTTGTAGATCCCCTCAATACCAAAAATCACCACTGTTCATAGTAGGAAGAAAAATTGCAGTACTGTGTGGCAATAATCTACGGAAATGATTTTCCCAACATGCTTGTTAGTTACAGTGCTTTCATGACCTGAGATTCACAGACACTCAAGCTATGTAAGTGCAGGCCATAGCTGGAATCCTAAGGTGTTATTTGTACACACCTTTCTTGTGGTGATCACCTAAGCCTTTTCCATTGGGAATCTATGCAGGATGAAGCACAACCCAGTTTACCATGTACAGATAGACAATAGAAGCAACTGGTGTTTGTTGTGAATGGTTTTGTGTGTGTGTGTGTGTGTGTGTGTGTGTGTGTGTGTGTGTGTGTGTGTGTGTGTGTGTGTGTGTGTGTGTGTGTGTGTGTGTGTGTATGTACATGCATGTGTGTGTATATGTGTGTGACATTGTCAGTGCTTCACTGTGTGTGTGTGTGTGTTTGTATTGTTCCTTGTCTGTGCATGAATTGCTATTGTGAGTGCTGATATGTGCGCAAATGTATGCACAGACACAAGTGTGTGTGCGTGCGTGTGTATGTGTATTTGTGTGACAGTGTCAGTATGTCACTATGTGAGTGTTTGTGTGTGCATGTGGGTGTGTCTGAGAGAGCACTGTATAAGTGTGTCATTGAATCTTCCACAAAAGGCTGTCTCCAATATTATTCAGGCCTTGTTATACCAGCCTAATTAAACAAAAACTACAATTCTGAAATGGTTTGCAGAAACAACTGTAGTAGCAAACAATCTGCTGTTTGGATATGTGAAATGCAAATCTGTCTCCTGCCTCTAGTTTTAGAATTTAAAGATAATTATATCTTTATTGTGCATGAACCTGAATATGGCACAGGTGCATCCTTAAATGCTCATACTGATAAGATTGGAACCCTCACAAGCATACACTCAACAGTTTCCACTACTTAGAGTACAAAAAATATATGCAGTCATCTCCTCCATGAGGAAAGGCAGAACTACATTTAAATTTCAAAGTACAAGGCAGCAGGAAAGCCTAAAGTTTATTTTTTTATTTTGTACTTCTTACTGGTCATGTCTATATCTACAACTGTTCATTCCCTTATTATGTGGTCTTTTTAAGATGTAGTTTCTAACCAGAACTTTGTACCTTTTCTATCTGTTACCAGCAAGCCTTCATATAAATGACATGGAAAATGAAAAAGAGTTGTTTTAAACTGCAAGATTTTTAGTAAGTGTTATTTTCTTCTAACCAGTGTCCTACAACCCGATTTTCTGGCTCATAGAGAGAATTTCTTCACATGACTTGTTCAGTGCAGAACATCATATTTTACACCGGGTATCTACATAGTTTATGTCAAGATGTATTTACAAAAAAGTAAATAAAGAGTAGGGCCATATTGCTTATCCTTGTTTAGAATTGCCTTCAGGACTCTTATTCGGGTCTGGTTCTGATGACAGTTTGCTTCCCTGACATCACCTGCAAGGCTGACTACATTCTTAAGTCCCAGACAATGAGTCTTTTTCCACCAATAGTGAATAATGGCATCACAGGAGGGGAATGATGTATTGCATATGCCCCTTGTATGTTGTACGATACCCCTCATCCCATGGAATAAGATTGCGTGATACCCCTTACCGCTACCATGGAAACCACAAATCATCCACAGCTGGAAGAGGTGTAGATTTCCAGTCAACAGTCTACTTTTAGATGACCCTAAGGCAACCTGAACACATTCATAGGTTGATTTTGCAATAGTTAGCTAGTCTTGTTATCTACTGTTTTGCAGATGGGTCTTCAGAACGTGCATGTGAATATCAGTGCTCAAAGGCCCTAACCCATTAATTAAATACATAGACACAGCTCCATGGTACAGAGGACCAAAGTGCTGTGACTCAAAGTGACCTACACTCCTTTTGCAGGCAGGGCACCAGAGGAGCTAATCTAGTAAGCAGGAATGATGAGGTACTGCCTGCTCATGGGGAGAGGTTGGGCATAAACATCTGGGGTGCACACTAATTAGAATCCCCAGCTAAGACCAGAGACCATACAAGGGGTCTTTATTTTTATGAGTAGGTAGAACCTTTGAGGGTTGTGTCACTCATAAAAGTGGAATACACTTTTTGGAGTGGTCCACTAAATAACTGACCCTTTTAATCTATATGCATGTTTGGTAGGCTGTAGGGCCATAATCAAAGAAAAAAATCAATCCCCTGCAAAGATGATGGCACTACCCTAGTGGCACATCTGTGGAGGAAATGGGTCAATATAGCAGGAAACCTCAATGGTCAGATGGGAATCAGCACACACAAAAAAAGTATCAAAAGATAAAGGCTTCTAGTACAGACTGAGAAACAAACAGTCACAAATCAGCTTCTGTATCACAACTAATAAATAACACAGCTAACCTAAAGTACTGCTGAAGTACTCAAAAACATACGTTTTGTCGATAGCAACCTCCTTTTATCTCTCATACAATTCACCCCTTACCTTTCTTAATTTATATAAACTAACTCCACTGTCACACTGCAGTGTAAAGGAGAAAATTCCCAATGCAGTACTTAACAGTCTTTCACAAACTTATAATAACTATAATACAATGGGAAGACCTATAAGCAATGGTTATGTCAAATGTGACTGGGAATTTAGAATACTATTAAGTGACCACTGATCAACAATAGTGAAGCCTTGATAATGTTACCTAGCAATGGAAAAGGACAGAGAAAATATGCTACCCAACAATGGAAAAGGACAGAGACTTTAGGCTATCTAAATTATAGGTCCTACATCTAAAGGTGGGACTTCATGTACTGCTCTAAATGTCATTTGCTAGAGAAGATGAGATTCATTTTTGACTGAACTGATGGATGCTTTGCTGCTGTGCTGGTGTTATTACAGGAAGTATGGGCAAGCATTGCAACACAGTCTGTTTGAGTCACATAGCACCATTCTCCCATTGCACTAGCAATGCACTTTTTCATACAATAATATCACAAGTGCATACACATATCAAAAAACTAGAGACAGAACCATGGAACTGTTGAGCTGGAAATAATTAAGTATGAATTTGACCTGAAAAGCATTTTTCTTTCAATTAAAGAACCTCCAGATTTACATATGACCTAGATGTCTGTTAAGGATTACTAACTTTAACCATAAACTACATAAGGTTTAGCACCTTCTGTTCCTCAGACAATTTATGTCTATCAGTTAGTACAGGTGATTAAAGTTTTAAGTTTTTCAGCACCTGTTTTTTTTTCAAATACATTTTATTAATTTTAATTAGACACATTTGAAAAACGAACAATGTATTTCTATCCAACTATTTACAAAAGAGATTGCCTAACATTTCTCATATTAGTATTTTATATAGCCATGTATTTTCTTTTTATTTTTTACAGCATACATATAAATAAATTAATACATTTCTCTTATTTTTTAATCTTCATAATGATTGCCTAATACAAATGTTAGTTTTGCCCAGAATTTATAATTTGAAGTTTTTTAGAGTTCATAGAGATAACATTTTTTTCATGCAGGCATATTTCAGTTGGTAGTAAAATGAAGTCTCAAAATGCAAGTGATGTGAGGGTCTTTCAAATCCTTGTAATTATTTTCATGGCTATTGTCAATAATGTTCATGTTTTGAGATTCAAGTAGGCACTGGAACATTGAACAGGACTGGCCATTTAATCAATCGACATTTATCAGTCTCCAAATGCCTTCATACAATCTATTTTTGACAAATAATTTATTAAATTTACAAAACTATAAAAGACATATCTCCAATTTGATGTTCCCATCTTATCACATCTCTAGCATCTATATTGTGTATTATACATTTTAAAATATTAAATGATGTATAGAATGACTTGTGTATGTATTTCCAGGAATAAAAAATATACCAAGTGTAGTGAGGTGGTTGTCAGACCAGCAGCTTTTAGTAACTGCTTTCTAATATCATCTAATTTACTAGAAAATATATTTTCCATATGACCTCAGTATTTAAGCTGAATCATATTATTTATGGGCATATTTAATTTGTACAGTTTGGTTAATCCTTTGCAATTATTGATCTCCTTACTTAGGATTATTTGAAATATGTAATCCAATATTGGAATGAAAAGTATCATTATTCTTTATTTATAGAAGTTTTACTTGCTATATGAATGTGTACTTATGTTTTGAGTTAATATTCTTTCATTTGGGTTTAATTTAAATTTGTTGATTATATTGTTTGAAAACATTATTGTGTGTGCTTTTAAATAATCTCAGCAAAATCACACCAAGACCTTTAAAAACAGCATTTGTGTACATTTATTCTAGCCAGAAATTATGCAGTGAAAGCAATAGGGGAATCATAATCAGACATTTTTTTCAAAGCTTTTATATATGAAGTTTTAAATGGTTTAATAATACAATTAATGTAAGATGATCATTATATCTATAGTTCTATCAAAGAAGTAGGTTTTAGTAAATTATATTAAGTGATTGTCCATTGCTCCATATGCTTCTGATGGAGTAAATAGCTTGTGTTGGAGGATAATACTTTCTTGTAATTGTTTCCATATACTTTGAGAAAATTGTTTTAGAAACATAAGCCACTGAATATGATTCGATATGCACTCATTTTCTCAGGTTCTAGTGTGATGCTTTAAGGCCAGCATGGGTTTATTTGTACATAACAGAAAAGTTAGAACTAATTTGATGAATTACCTTTGAGTAGATTTTTCCTGGAACAAAAGAACTGTCTTGGATAATATAAAACAATTTTGGGAGAATTACCATTTTAATTAATTACAATCTGTCTTCCAAAATGAAAAAAAAAATATTTTTTTCACATCAATCTTTATAGGATTTTTAAATTGTTAGAAATGTGTATACCTAAACATGCAGTAGTGTCTGTTCAATTTAGATTATATGTTGACAATTTTATTTTTATATGACCGACTTATCAGTATAATTTCATTTTTTTTCTGAGATGAACTTCAATTTGGATAATTTTTCAAATTTGCTAATGGAGTCTATTAGTACATCTAATTTGTTGTTTACATCATCTATCATCAGTAAAATGTCAGCTGCAAACTGTATTTTAAATTGGCCTGCCAATGGAATTGATAATCCATTTATCTTCCCATTTTGTATTATGGAGTTTACAAATTCCTGAAGTGAAAACTAAATAGAGGATGGCTACATAGGATAATCCTTTTAGCTGCCTTTATTAATGTTTATACTTTGTGATAAAAAAGTGCCTATGTTGACATATGATTTAGAGCCTAAATAAATTTGACACACTTGATATATGTATCAGGGAATCCTTACAGTTTAAGTACTTGAATAAATGTTCACAGATTACTTAATGCAAGCTGAATATGGCCATTTTATCATTATTAGTGCTTGGATAATTAGAGTGATTAGCCTTTTTATATTATCATGTGTTTGCCTCTTCCTTATGAATGCTGACAGATTAATATTATACTTTATGCACCCATCTTCAACCTGTTAGAGAGGATTGTAATACAACAATTGAACATGGAAATAGGCCTACATGAATTACATAATTCAGTGTTTTTATCTTTTTCTTTTTTTAATATTGGTAGGATGACAGTGCATTTCCATTAAAGTGAAAGTCTATTTATGTTTAAAAAAAATAAAATAGCCTTTCATGGTAATATTTTATGGATGGTAGATGATACAAATATCAACTCCATCCTTTAGAAGACATGTTAAACTGAGGCTCCATTTGCCTGAGTTGGTGGTAGCCTAGGTAAATTTATACAGTCTTATGACATTTATTGAAAGAGTAGAGCTTCTTTATTTATATACAAAAAGAAGACTTATTTACAACATATGTACATACAAATGTACAGACACACACACATACACACATGCATATATATATATATATATATATATATATATATATATATATATATATATATATATATATATATATATATATATGTGCAAATCTATTTCTGCATATTCATAATTTCCTTTATAATCATACTAAAATTTTATCCCTATTAGACCCCTACTCCCTCTTACATAGCCACAATTGGATTTTACATATTGTTGGTAAAATCCATTTACCTTTAAACATAATTTAATTTATTCTTTCATTCCATATAGCCCATATAACATACAATAACTTTTTATCTGCTTTATTCTTTACTTCTATTCTTATAATATCCATATTTAATCATATTCATGTTTATCTTAACAAATTATTTTATGTCTTCAAAAAGACTTCTTTAAATAGCTATCCCCATTGCATTTTTTTTACTCTTTTACATTTCAAAAATACATGCTCTGTAATTTCTGCTTCTTGAGACTGTAAACATATTGCATCACTTTTATTTTTATATGGCATATTTTCTTTTACTGACAATTTTTCTTTTGCCAATCTCCAGAAAAAAATCTTGACATTCGACTTTCTGATTACTTCTGCTTCTTACTTTTATAACTTCATTTTTTTTCATCTTGTTATACATAGTAGTGTTTTATAACTACCTTGTTATACCATACTTTTCTTTTTCTTTATCAACAATTTTTATTTCCCCACAAAAATATTTTTCTTGGTAACATTTTATTTCTTCATTTATACACTCTTTTTCTCTTTACTCTTTTTACCATACCCCAAAATTTATCATACCTATATTTATACAATTCAACTACTAGTCTCTCATATTTTTTTTTCATTTATCCACTTTAACACTTTGAAGAATTTTAATGAAGCAGCATATACCACTGGGTTAATTAACCCTAAACCTCCTACCTCTTTATTAACATAAAAAAATCTATGACTTGGTTTTAATCTAAAACTCCAAATAAGTGAAAAAGTTATCTACAATAATTCCTTTTCAAATACTGCTGCCAACATAAACGCACTTGCTAAATATGCTATTATTCCAATCAGTACTGAATTTATCAAATAAGCTATTTTTCTTAATGATAATTTATATGGTCTCCAGAAATCACAGGCTTGTTTTATTTATTTTATTGTTTCCTCCACTGAATTCTACTTTCATCTTTATTCTCAAATTTTATACTTACAGAAATTTCATTCACTGTAACAAATATATCCCCTAGCTTTACTACTTTACTTAAATCTTTACTTTTCTCCTTACTTAATGCCAACCCTACCACATATAGATATTCATTTGTGCAAATTATTTCTTCTTTTATCCAAAGTTTATTTTTTTCAATTATTATAATGTCATCTGCATATGTTAACAGAACTGAATTCCTAACCTTTCTGGTGTTATATAACCCCACCTCCTTCATTCTGTGATTTATTTCACACACAATCATTCATAACTAAGAATATTCAACTCACTGGACATCCATGTCTTACACCACTCTTCATATGCACCACCCAAGAATCTCAAACAATGATGCGTGTGACCGAAGAAAGCACTAACCAGCCATTTACAAATATTTTGCTTTATTATTACTAAATGCTGATATACATAATTTCCTAACTTTCTCACTTATATCATATTTTTACACTATTACTCATAAGATTTCATGTCCAATTTGTCAAATGCCTTATTAACATCTCCTATCATGATTTTTGCTTCTTCTTTTTGAATTATGTCGTCCACAGTTTCTCTATCATTAATAATTCTTGGCAACCATTTCCCTTTATACTATATATAATATCACCCATAATGTTTTATATTTTAGTTTCAAGTCTCTTTTCTATTAATTTTATAAAGATGTTATAATCATTATTTTTCAATACTATCAGTCTCCAGTTTTTAATTGTCTTCTATATTCCTTCTATAATATGAATTTAAGTATTCTACTGCATAGTTTTTAATACATAAAACCTTCATTTAACCATTCATTCAAAATCTTTAAAACCATATTTTTTGCAAATCCCTTACATTTTTATACATTTCATACCATATTCTGTCTAGTCCTGCAGCCACATCTATATTTACTTGTCCTAATATTCATTTAAAGAAATCTCCTTTTTCAACTCTTTATTCTTTTTTATGTTAAACTTGTTTACTTTCCATGTTTTTTCACCAAGTTCTTCTTTCTTTAAACATTTCTTGTAGATATTGTACTACACTATTCATAACGTTTTGAGATCTTTCTGTTTCTCCTTTTACATTGTTTATTTCTCTCATTACAATACCATCTTCCTTTACTAATCTGCATGTTTTTCAAAGTACTTTCTATCATAGGTTCATAGGTAGGTACTAGGCTATCTGCCCGAAGGCATTTATAAGCCTAGCCAGAATGTGTTGGTTTTCGCCACCCCCTTAGATTAGTTCCCTGTGCCTCTGTCCAGCAGTGCCACTGAAGTGATCCCCGGGGTAAACTTTCTGTTTCCCATTCACTCATCAAGGCTTCTTTTGAAGAGTGTTAGTGAGGAGCTCTGACTAATATAGATTGGAATCTTGTTCCAAAGCATGGGAAGTTTCTGGGACAGGAATCTATCCCTCCAGCACATCCTATTTATTGTTGTGGTGAGGTTTAGATCCCTAGAGTGTGTGGCTCGAGGGGATAAGGTTTTCTCTAGGTGGAGCATGTCCAGCAATTCTGGGTAGGACATTGCCTTGTATATCAGGCAGAGATCACCTCTGTGTAGGCGGTATGCAACCAAGTGCAGCTTGAGTTTCTTCAGTTGAGCTGCATAGGGCATCTGTTTGAGGCCAGTGATCCTCTTGGTGAGGTACTTCTGAGGTCTTTCCAGCTGTTGCAGGTGTCTTGTAAGGTACATCACAAATGGGGCGATGTACTCTATGATGGGTCTGATGAGTGATGAGTAGAGGGGCACAATGACCTCTTTTGATCTGGATGCAAACCCTTTTGTGATTAGGTAGGCCATGTAGAAGGATTTTCTAACCACTTTGGCAATGCGATTATCAAAGGTGAGATTACTATCTACTTGGGTCCCCAGATCCCTTATCACATCTTCCGTATTTAACGGACTACCACCTATGTGGTAGCCTGTGGGTATCTTGTTTTTTCCAAATGAGATGACTATGCACTTTTTGGCATTTAGCTTGAGGCCATGATTTTGACACCAGGTACCTGTCTCAGTGAGACCCTTTTGGAGGATGTCTGTGTCAGCCGGACAGTCAATTATAGCCCCTAGTTTGCAGTTGTCTTGAACTTGGTCAGCCATAGTCCTCCTGTGCTTGCCTGTACATTTAAGAAGTATATGCCAAACAGGAGGGGTCCTAGGACTGAGCCCTGGGGAATGCCACTTGTAACCGGTTTAGAGTCGGACCTAGCTCCTGCAACTCTCACCATGCGGGTTTTGTCCGTGAGCCAGTTGGCAACCCATCTTGTGATGTAGGGATTTATGTTCAGGCTGGTGAACTTGTCTATAATACCAGAATGGGAAATGATGTTGAAGGCCTTAGCGAGGTCTAGGTAGACTGTGTGTACCACATTTCCCTCGTCTATAGCCTTTTTAACTGTCTCAAAGAAGTCCACCAGGTTTAGGAGGTATGATCTGCCCTTAACAAAGCCGAACTGGGTAGGGTCCAGTGTTTGGAGGTTCCCAATGTCTCTGTTAATGAGTTCCATGATGATGCACTCCATAGCCTTGCAGACCAAGCTAGTCAGGCTTATAGGGTGATAGTTCCCAGGGTCTGCTGTGGCTCCACCTTTGTGGAGTGGAATAACTGTTGTTTTGCGCCACTCTATGGGTACATAGCCTGTGAAGAGGCTGAGTTTGAACAGTGTGTTTAGGTGAGGGATTAGTTCGTCTTTGAGCCTGTGTAGGACGCAGCCTGGGACACCGTCCAGTCACATTGATGCTGTGTTTTTGGCTTTGGAGAGGGCTGTTTTAACCTGAGTGTCTGTGTTTTCAGGGCCTCTACATTCTTCTGGTATGGTTATGGGCCCTTTTGGGGGTGAGGGGGGGGTGAAGTTTGCGCTGAACCTGTCTGGCAGGATGTTGGCAATATCGGTTGGTTCAGTGTATTTTGTGCCATTCTGCACTAACTCTGAGCAGATCTGAGCATTGCCACTTAGATTCTTGACATAGCTAAAGAATGCCTTGAGGCTATCTTTGGAGTCCTTGGCAATTTTTCTTTCAAAGCTCTCCTTGGATGATTTTATGAGGGATCGTAGGTTCTTGCTGATACTGATCAGGGATGTCTTCCCTTCTTGGGATTTTACTCTTTTCTGTACTAGTTTCCTCCTTCTATTGTATAGCTTGTTTATGGTAGGAGTCCACCAGACTGGTTTCCTTTTCTTGGAGGAGTGAGTCTTGGTTTTTCTTGGGATGGCATGATCCATGCATTCTTGTAGGTGTCCGTAGAATGCATTAGCAAATGATTTTGCAGCTTGGACAGAGTTATCCTTCAGCATGGGGGCTTTGAAACTTTACACCTCGGTCTTAAGTAACATGAAGTTTGCTTTTGAAAAGTTTTTCTTGGTGGTTTTCTTGTCCAGGGGTGGGGGTGGAATGTGGATATCCAAAGTGATTTGTTTATGGTCAGATCTAACCAGCAAGGGATTGACCTCCAGTGTGGAACACCGGTCGCCCATGTTGGTGATGACCAGGTCCAATATGTTGTCACCTCTGGTGGGAGTGTTGACTAGTTGAACCACAGCGTTTGAGTTTATAAATTCTAGGAAATGTTGGGCAAGGGAGTTAGTACTTGAGTAGTTCTCCCGGTTAATGTTTGGGTAATTGAAATCACCCAATATTAGGGTGTTTGGTAGGACCTTTATGTTTCCCAGTGTTTCCAGAAATGCAGAATGGGGGTCCTGGGACATGGTGGGTGATCTGTAGCAAGCTACAATTTGATTGCAGTTTTGCCCATTGTTAGTTACACGTGAATGATCTCTGAAGCATCGTGCTGTGCCACTAACCTGGAGATGTGGGTATCCTTGATGAATATGGATACACCCCCACCTTTTGCATTTCAGTTTGGGTTCTGTGGCCAAAATGTATGGTATGAGTTGTAACCTGGTAGTACTGGGGTGCTCTCTGGAGCCTTAAACCAGGTTTCTGTTACTGCACATATATCAATTTTCTCCATACTGAGGAGTGCCTCCAGTCTTGCAGTATTAATGGAATTATAAAACATATGTCTAATTTTTCATAACTTTTTTGCAAGTGCTCCTTAATGACTCCAGCCGATACTGACCATTTTACTGTGCATCCTTATCAAATCATGTCAAATTGTAGATGCCACTTGCTTCCTTAGTTTTAGGAAAGCATCTGTACCACAGCATCAGAAATTAGCCTTTAAGACACTGACAACTATAATTTTCTCAGGAGTATGGGAAAGTCTCCTGTTAAGATGAAAACACTATTACAAGATAGTTCTACACTTCTAGGAAGTAATGAGGGCACATGGGTTCATAGGTTCATAGGAGATTACTAGGCTAATGGCTTAAGAACTTTATGAGCCTAGCCAACATAACCCGATTTTACCCACCAAACCCGATTTTACCCACTAGAGGGCCCCTAAGGGAAAGAAGATGGCATGGATTTATGCCTATGCCTTGTATATCTTACAGATTTCTCCTGTTCATATACTCTAGGCATGAATTTGCAATTCCCCATCCATTGATCCAAACCGCATTTGAAGAGGGCCGGGAAAGGACTCTGCTTAATGTGAATAGGAAGCCTGTTCCAAAGAAGGGGCAGTCGGTGAGACACATATCTGTCTCATGAGCATGTTTTATTTTGAGTCACAGACTAAGTTTAGATCCCTAGATCAGGAGACCCTCATGCTGCTTGACTTGTGGATGTGTAGCAGCTCCATCAGGGATTTTTTTTTTTTCAAAAAATTTTTTATTGAATTTTTAAAATACTGAAATAAAAATACAACAACAACAAAATTAAAATACATATTGGAAAAATGAAAAGTTAGGAGATATTTATGATAACACAATTTTGTATGATAAATGTTTTATCTCAATGCTGTCTGAGAACATACAATAACTATCTACATCATATACAAATGTTAACCAAAGAATATATCAAAGTAGGTATAGATCTAAAATAAAACAAGTATGAGGATATAAAGGAGACTGAGGTCCATGTCTCCGAAAAGGAGAGTAGCCAATTATACACTATTAATAATATGTAACACCTTTTCTATAGCTTTGTTGATATGTGCCGACTTCTTGGGACTTTTCACTATCGTTTTCTGCGCACTAATATATGTATAAGCTAGAATTTTAAAATTATTCCAATTCAGTTTAGTACGATCTAGCCAATTTTGGGTGATATATAATTTTATAAGTGAACATATGTATATTAGCACTTGCATGTCTAATTTGGAGAGATAAGTATTTGGTAAGTGTAGTAATGCAGTCTCCCAGGATAGGGTAGATTTATGATAACCCATTTTCTGTAAACGGACTTTTAGGGAAGTCCAAAGTTTGTGTGAATGATAACAAGACCAAAAAATATGTAGAAGATCTGCATTAGGGTGAGAACAACAAGAACATGAGGGCGATTTATTAGCATCAAATTTGTTAAGTTTAGAAGGAGTGAAATATGCGTTATTATTAATCATTAGTTGAGTGTAAAAGAGTTTTTTGAAGGGCGAGTATTCTAATGTATTTTTAATAGCTGAGAGTTTCTGATTTATAGATATGTGAGAATTGTGTTTGTCCCAATAATTAGAAAAGAGGCACACTGTATTATGAATTATCTGATTTATAAGATTATAAGATTTAGATAACATTTTCTCTGGAAGCGTAAGGACTTGTATAACCACTTTATAGTTAGTGATATCTGTGTTGTCTACGTTGGTGTGTAAAAACTTAGCATTGACAATATCTCTCATTTGACGTAAAATTGTTAAATAATTAGCATTAACCTTGAGAATTTTGCGTATATTAGTGAGAGTTTCATTTTTGTACTGTATCAGATCCCAAACAGTGAGATCTTTGATCAGGGGAAAATTTGAAAGATTAATAGAAATATTATCTAAGTTAATATTAGGGTTTAAATGGAGAGGTTGCATTAATTGAAATATATTTTCTAAATTGACAAGTTTTAACAGCTCCATCAGGGATGGATTTGTGAGTGCCTTGTAGACCAGGCATACATCAAAAAATGCATAACAGCATCTGGCTTCTCTCTCTGCTTTTGAACTGAAGGTGATTTGGACAGATTCAGTCCCCATACAGTATAGTACAGTATAGTACTATATGATTGGATCTTCTCCAGATTCTTATGTACTAGCAGCTTACAACATATTTTCTCATTTGCTCTAAGTGGCTAGTGACATAACATTCACTAGCCTGACCCTACTTAATTACCTAGCTCTTCCACCACCCAACCCTAGTGAACTGTATACTCCTATCAGATTTCTAATTCTAAGTTAAATCTCTCACTGGTACTTCCCTCCCTAACCATAAAACTCCTCTCCTGCTGCCTAAACCCAAAGTCCTCAGTTACTGCGTATCACTGCCTAACCATAATACTTCCCTTAACCCTATACCCCCCACCCCAGCCATAATTCCCAGATAACTCCCTTAACCTAAAACTCCACCTCACTCCTTAAACTTAAACTACCCAATCACTCTCTAAACTTAAGACTTCCCTACCATTCTAAAATCTTAAAATTCCCCTCCCTCATGCTAAGTCTACATCACCCTCTTGATCACTTCCTAAATACCTAACCTATACTCCCACCACTTCCCACCACCACATCCCCATGGCTGCTGCATTTACCTTGTTTGAACCCCACTTGAACCTGAATAACATATTTGGGCAAGGTGTGGCAACTCCACTGTTTATGTATGGCAGCCATACCTTTGTCCAAATTCAAATTCATGTATGAGCACAGGCTGTGGTCATCTAGTGCCTATGACCTGAGCACATGTAATACACCCTAGTTGATGTCCTCTTGTGGTTTGGGATGGACATTTCATGTGCTTGTCTTACATGATCTTTTCTTAAAGTGCTACAGAAATATACAGTCCTACTCTTGAATGATAAAAGTAATTTAAATCTTTTTATTTCCTTCTTCCCAGAATATGCGCAAACAACTATTGATACTGTAATATTACAATTCTGTATTGTATTTTACTTATAATTTACTTCTGTTAATTTACTTAAATAAGTTAACTATAAGTGAACCACTACAGTCTCATTTACAAAGTAAAGTGAGAACTGTTACACAAACACAGTAACTAGGAACATCAACAATTGTCTTTATGTATAAACAAACAAACAAAAAAACCCCAATGAGCTGCATATTACATGATCTGCACTACTCATCAACAATGAGCTACTACGATCTTTCTGCATTTGTGAAAACAGACACAGAATCAATTAGTAGTTTTAGAAGCAAAAATCATACTAACCCAATTAAAGTATAGTTTGGATTTTTGTGTTTATATTTCATATAATTGTACATTCTCAGATACGTGTTAAGGTTATACAGCAATAATTCAGTTAAACTGAACACTTTACTTTTACAGCACTTCACATGCTTAAAAGTTTTGCTAAGGTATCTGCTTTATATAGTAATGCATCTTTTTAAACTCTCTGTGTGTATGCACTATTGATGAAGCGCTTAATAAAGAAAATTAATATATTTTGCAATATACATTACATGATTACTGATTTATATTATGGATGTTAATTGAAATTAGACAGTAATTGAAATATATCTGAGCAATGCTACCTTATACAGCCTCATTACTGTGTCAGCTCCCAGCTGCTAGTCATAAAGAAGACATATTACAGGCAGAAGCTGGCTAGTTTTGTATCTTTCCAGGGAAACAATGGAGATCTACAGTAGATGCAGTATTTCCTGTACAAAACACTGAGTACTGATGCGTTAATGAAGTGTTTTAATGTGAAAAGGAAGTGAAACATAACATCAAGGGTAATAATAATCAGTTAATGGAGCTCTATAATGACTCTAGTAGCAGTTGTTTAAAATAATTGTTCCAGTTCTACTACTACCTTCTCTGAAAGCCCCTTGATGCAAACACTGCATGCTTTCAATTTATTGCGAGATAGTATATACCATTTTATAATAATCTGGTTTGTACAATACAGAATATAACCCAGCTATCAAACTGTGTCTTTCTGACATGCATACCGTTGTGTTTTTATAGATTTTTTTCCCTTTCCCTTTGTTTGTGTGACCTGGAAGACATTGTAATTCATAGGGTGTGGTTAATAGCCTCTCAGGGAATTACTTTGATTGAGGGTTCTGTCAACTGTCTGAGCTGCCTACAAATGTGCTGGCCAGAGGAAATAAGCCATTTCTTTCTAAACAAAATGCATGTTCATAATATTTTTGCTGTCAGGCATATTTACATCAGATTTTTATTTCATTATTAAACTACGACTGTAAGACAACTTACAAACATACATTTTTCCTGTTGTTAGGGTGCTTAACAATGAAAGAAAAGAAATATTCTTCTGTCCAAAAAAGGACAAGAACATTTTGGCAAGATGTAAAAATTATAGCTGTCATTTTCTCAAGGTAGTTTGTTTCTTTTTTTTTTAACCCTCCCTCCTCTCCTTTGTCTGTTTCTCCTTGTCTTAAATGCACGCACACACACACACACACACACACACACACACACACACACACACACACACACACACACACACACACACACACACACACACACACACTACACAATACAATACTGTAGAATTAAATGCATGTTCATCAATACAAATTTATGGTTAAATGACTAACAATACAAAATTCAGATGCAGTTTCAGTTAACACACCTAACTGAAATTGCACCAGGATTAACAAAACCTGTGTCCGAGACAGTAAGACAAATTTTCTTTGTTGCTCAACTTACAAGCAAAGACTTGGCATCTAGGTCCAGAGATATCATCATTACCACTAGGTCCAGAGACATCATCATTACCACTAGGTCCAGAGACCTCATCATTACCACTGTACTCAGCTCTCATTAGACTCATCATAGAGAATAATGCCCCCTTGCCTATGTACCTGATCAGACACATGCAGCGACTGCAATGTCCACAAAAATTCCTTACAAAAAGAATACAGGGAGTAAACAAAATGTCCTACACTGATTGACTCAAAGCCTTCTTTGTTTACTCAGTATTATCCGAACTTCTTCGAGGTGATCTTTGCCTGGCATTCAAAGCATGCCTGTACCGTCTTTTTGATGGGCCTTTTGAGCAGCCGCAAAACAAAGAACATCAGAACTACTCCATTAAAAGACCTAAATTTTGTTTGCAACATAAATAAAACATGTTGGAGACAGAAATGTTTCTCAGAAAATTCCCATTCTCTGAACAGGTTCTCCATTCATGTGAAACAGAGTTCCTCCCTATCCCTATTTAAGGACCAATGGATGGGTAATCAGAAATTCACTCCTAGTCTGGCATCTATGTCTCTGATGGGCAAAGGCAGTCAATAAATCACCCATGTATAAATCAAATCTGTGGGTCACATTTGGGTTGCACAGCTAGGCTTATAAGGGTCCTAGTGGCCATTAACCAAGTACACACCTATGAATCTAAAACAATAATGATAAGAAATAATTTTATGTAGGAGACTTCCTGTACACCCATCTCTCTGATATATCAACTTTGAGGCCATTATAACATGGCAAAAGGTGTTCCTTTTTATGCATTCCTGTTTTAGGTACAACTCTTAAGAAAAAAATTAAAAGTTCTCACATCTTGCCCAAAATATTTTGTACAGTGACTAAAAAATAACATGTCAATGCAATCCATAGCAATGTCACTACAATTCTTCAAGAGCTCACACCATGGCAAAGGGAGTTATGTCTTCTGCCAAATTGCAATTGCTTGAAACTCAAGCACTGTGTTTCAAAAATGGTGCTTTTTTTCAACTCTGAAGAGGAAAGGAGACAGCGTTTGAACAAAACATAAGTAAATTACCTTTGTGCAAGTGAAGGCAGTCTCTGAGGTGATTATAAGTAGCAGCAGACATATAGGGGTGGGTTCCACATTTACTCAGGATAAAATGGTAGTATTAGACAAATGCTTATTTTGCAATTTTTGTCTTCAGTTTTATATTCAGGTTGCATATTCACCATTTTCAAAGCTTCAAGCCATTAGATGCAAAAATGACAATTTGGATACTGTGAAGTCAAAAACACCTGTGAAATACACCACAGCATTTAGGTCAGCCCCCACCCAAAGGAAATTGATTGAAAAGCATGTGCAGAAAGTTTGCATGGTTTCATATAAGACTGCTGTGGAGTGCCCCTCTAAGAACAGAAGGGCCAGACTGATGTCAAAGGCACAATTAACATCAGCAACAGGAATGATCTGTTTTACAGGAAAAACAATAGAAAAAGAGAGAGTTTTCTTTACTCTAAGATCCTGACATTATAATCAGGTTCCAGCTTCTATTCTGATATTACTATGAAAAGATTTGGGACAGAATAGCACAAGAAAGGTTTAAAAAAAAAGCAGAAAGAATACATGGAACATTTTGGTGGGTTTGTACCCTCATTACATCACATAAACTATATGAAGTTCAATGCTACAGAGTCCTGTGACCATTTACGCATTGCCATTTCCCAATCTAAACTGTATCACTCTTCTCAAGAAGAGCTGTGGCAGTCATGCAAGGAGTGAATTTATGAATACCCATTCAATTATCCTGGTCCCATTTGAAGGAAGATACCATGTCACACTTTAAATGCAAGGAGAATCGATTCCAGAGGCAAGGAGACACTGAGTAACAGATCTGTCTCGCCACCTTATTTTACTTATCTGATGAAGCAGGTTAAAATCTCTTGTTCTGGTACTTGTAGGGCTGTTGATTAGTGAAGGTACAAGAGATCCTGGACTGCTGAGTCCTTAACTGCTTGGAAGGGAAGGCACAGTTCTCCTCTGAGAAGCTTATAAGACATGGAAAATAGGGATGGTGCTTCTAGTCTCTTCTCAAAATTTAGGGATTTTTAACCCTAAGACTTTCTTTGTCAGGAATCTCTGTGATATTTTCAACTGTTTCATATGTCTGGTGAGGTACATCCCAAAGGGGACACTGTATTCTATAAATGGTCAGTTTGGTGCAGAGTAGAAGGGGACAATAACCTCTTTAGGTCTGAATGATATTCTCTTGGTGATCAGTTATGCCAAGCAGGATTTCCTGAGAATCGTTGCTACATGATGGTTAAGGGAAAGGAAATATCAACCTGGGGGGGTTGTCTCCTGAATGCAACAACACATTTTTAACTTTCAATTTAAGCACATTTTCAGTATACCAGACATTTATAAGTGTAAGTTCCTACTGGAGGGCTTCTGAGTCAAGGGGAAATTTGAGAAAGACTCCTGGTTTGCACACTTGTTTAACCATAGGTTCATAGGTGTGTGCTAGGCTAATGGCCCTGGGGTCTTTATAAGCCTAGCTATAGGATTACCCTGGCATAGTGCCACCTAACCTTAGTTCCCAGTGCCTCTGTTGATTATAGCCACTGGAGTGATTTCCAGGGTGAATTTTCTACTTCCCATGCACTCATCAAGATTTCTCTTGAAGAGCGTCATCGAGGTGCTCTGCTTGATATGTTTGGGAAATCTATTCCATAGCATGGGCAGTCTCTGGGTTATGAACCTGTCCCTCCAGCATGTTCTGTTGATTGTGGTAATGAGGATGAGGTCTCTGGATCATGTAGTGCAGAGGGATTGGGATTTCTTTAGCTGTCACATTTCTAACAGATCTGGGTCAGACATGGCTTTGTAAGTCAAGCAGAGATTGCCTCTAAGTAGGCGATATGAGACAGGAAATAGTTGGAGTTTTTTGAGTCTGTCCATATAGGACAAGTGTTTAAGGCTAGGATCCTCTTTGTGAGGTACTTTTGTGGCCTCTCCAATAGTTGCAGGTGTCTAGTGAGGTACATGCTAAAATGGGGCATTGTACTCCATGATTGGCCTAAGAGTAGAGGGAGACAAGGACCTCTTTCATCCTGGATGCAAAGCCTTTAGTAATGAGATGTGTCAGATAGAAGGACTTTCTCGCCACAGTGGCAATGTGGTGATCAAAAGAGAAGTTGCTGCCAACCTGATTTCTTATAATGCCTTCTGTGTTCAGTAGACTACCATCAATGTGGTAATTCATGGGAACCAGGTTTTTCCCAAAGGGGTTGATGACACATTTTTTGGCATTGAGCTTAAGGCCATGGTTCTGACACCAGTCATTGGTCTCAGTGAGGCCATTCTGTAGACTGTCAACATCACTTGGGGAGTTAATGATAGCTCCCAACTTGCAATTGTCTGCGAACTTTGCCAGCTAGAGTCCCTTTGTGTTGGCCTGGACTTCAGGGAAGTAGATACAAACAGGACAGAACCCAGGACCGAACCCTGTGGGACTCCACTCGTGACTAGTCGGCAGTCTGACTTGGAGTCAGCTACTTTCATACTGTGGGTTCTATATGTGAGCCAGTTTGTAACCCACCTAGTGATATAGGGGTTGATGCCTAGCTTAGTGAGTAAAGCATTTAGTATAGGTTATGGTTTTAGTCTGTAGATCACAGAAGTACATACCAAACAAAAGTAGTCCCTTGTCACTTACATATTCTGTGATGCTGCCCTTACAACCCACACTATGTGGATTCTGTCTTTTAGTCAATTTTCTAGCTATCTTATTACACAAAGCTCTAGTTGTGAATCATTTAGTATAATAATTATGCTAGCATGAGACATGGTGTCAAAAAACCTTTCCAGATTAATGTCAGCTGTATTAACATTGTGACTGCTATCAAATGCTTGTGTTGCCTACTCAAAGAAGTTAACCAGGTTCATTAGACAGGATACACCTTTTACAAAACCAAATTGCTACAGAACAAGCCTGATTCGATTGTTTTAATGTTGTTACTAATCAAGACTGTTACAATGTATTCCATGGCCTTACATGTTAGACTGATCAGGCTGATGGGCAAATACTTTCCAGAGTCAGTAGTAGGCCAGCTTAATGGAATGACATCACCGTTGCTGTACATCATACTTAAAGGACTGACCCTGTAGCCAGGTTCAGATTTAATAGTTTATGTAGAGGTTCTGCCAGGGGGTGTTTGGTACTATTTGTCAAACAACCAGGTATGTCACAACACCGAAACAATCTGGCAAAGCAGCAATCAGAGGCAAACTAAAATAAATAAAACAAATAGCGTAAACAAGGTTTAATTCCACGCTTTCGTCCGTAGACTTCTTCAGAATAAAAAATATGTGACAATAAACTCATTTAAATACATTCAAGTAAATTAAACAACTTAAAACTTGATTGCAATCAAACTAAATTGCTGTGTTAATTAAAAAAGGAGTTAACACCATCATTCCTTTTATGGAGATGTAACTTCCTGTTTTTCAAAAAACATTTAATGTTGACTGCTTCATTGATGCCTGGAAGTTTATCAGCTTTTAGTTTCATTTGCCAAAGGGCTTCTCTTTGTAAAATATAATTTTTAAAATCCCCCCCTCTCATGTCATTCTGACAAACCTCTAGTATGGAAAATAAAAATCTTTTAAAATTATGACAAATAATAGAATGCTTATATAAAGCATTAGTTGGATCTTTCTTTTTGATGTCATAAAGATGTTCCTTAATACGAATTTTTAAACTCCTACTAGTCATTCCTACATAGAAGGCAGGACAAGTGCTGCATAAACTAATATATACTAAGCCACTAGTGTCGCAATCAACATCGCCTAGTACCGACGGATGCAATATCAACAGTTTGTTGGTACATCCGACGCCTAGTACCGACGGATGCAATATCAACAGTTTGTTGGTACATCCGACGCCTAGTACCGACGGATGCAATATCAACAGTTTGTTGGTACATCCGACGCCTAGTACCGACGGATGCAATATCAACAGTTTGTTGGTTACTACTTTGATAGACATACAAAACTCGCTCAAGTTTCTGGTGGAAAGAGCGACCGATAAAGAAAGTTCAGCTCATGCTTCCAGTCCGGTTGAACCGTTTTGTGAAATGGCAACAGTTATAGACCTTCACAACATTGCAGGCTCCGGTGAGCAAGGCAGGATGATTGCTGCTTTGCCAGATTGTTTCGGTGTTGTGTCATTAACAGGCTTCTTTTCTTGAACCAGGTATGTCACCTGGTCCCAAGGAGGAAGTGTTCTTAGTCCTGGTCAACATTTTCAGTACCTTTTCTTTAGTGATGATGGAGATTTGAGAGCTATGAGGACTGTAGGACTTTCAAAAGCCATTTCAGGATTGAAATGTGTACTAAATTTATTTGCTAGTATATTAGCAATGTCTACCAAGTTTTGCCATTAGTACAAATTCTGTAAATTATTAAATGTTGTTTCTTTGATTTCTTACACAACTAAAGAAGGATTTGCAATTTGCCTTGGCTTTAAATGCCAATCTGAGCTTATGGGTGACCTTAATAAAATATGTTTCCTTTTACTGTAGCTTTTATTTATGTTGGTGGACAATTTGCTTTTAAATCTTCATTTATATTTGAATCTGGATGGGATTCCCATTCTATATGTTTATTTATGTGGGCATAAAACTCCTTTGCAAATCTCTCTGCTAAGCCAGTGTATGTTGGTTTATTATTACAAGTAAATTTTAGAAATTGTAGGAGATTTGTGCTCTTGAAGTGCTAAAGTTCTGATAAATTGTTTTTCTTGGGGGGGGAGGGGGTATGCAGTTCAAGGGAAAGGGCCACTAGCTTATGGTCTGACAATCAAGAAGGAGTTAGTTGAGGAATTGTGCACAATGATACTATGTTTGTAAATACCAGGTCAAGAATATTTTGTGCTGCAGTTGGACTAGTAACAATCTGTTCCATTGACTTTCCTTATCAGGTCTACAACCTTTTGAGCATATCTTATGTTGGTGGCATATTTACTCCAGTCAATTAATGGATAGTTAAAGTCTCCCCGAATTATTGCATTCTTATTTATAGGGGTTCATACATGACATTTAGGAACCTGATAAGTACTTCTGGGGTCACTGAAGGAGCTGCCTAACAGGCAATAAATTGATAGCTGATTTTGTTTAGTGTGATTTCGTGTGACAAGTTCAACTTATGGGTTTCTGAGAATCTGTACAGGGGTGATATGGTCTCTGACAAATACTGATATGCCAGCAGAGTTGCCAGTGGGTCTGAAGGAATAATAAGCAATAAGGCCAGCTATGGAGGGAGTACTTCCTTGGCATGTGAATCAGCTGTCCTTGATTATCATATATGGATGCCTTACAAATTAAGGTGTTCTTCAAGTTCAGGCATCTTGCTTAGACTTCTTACATTGAGAAGAGCCACCATTAATTTGATCCTATTTTAACATTGATAAATTTGCTACACTGTAATGTTCATTAACTGAATTGCCTTAAGAAGGTACTATGTGGCAGTGAAGACGTTAACTAGTATGTGGCAGCCTATCAGTCAGTAGTGCAGACCTTCCTTGAATGTCAAGCATCTCATTTCATGCTGACACATACTAGATCCCCCTAGAATGACACCATTTTTTTAGAAATTTGTTGAAGCCAACCATCTTTTCTTTGTACCCAAGTATCATTCATGGAGAAGGGAGGATTCTGCTTAGTATCAGAGTCTTACCTGCATGTGTTATATGCCTAGAGAGCAGAGACATGTATCTTTGATTTCCACAGGATTTTTCATCCCAGTATGCAAAACTACTATACTGCAATTAATTTGTCAGGTGCAAGGATCATAAGAGCCCTTGGAATATGTTTGATCCTGGCACCTAAAGACAGCTCACTGTCACCCTTTCTTTGTCTGGCTTAGTGATTTGGGAACATATCTCTCAACTGTCTAGAGTTTCACAGACTGTCCATATTTCTACTACACATTTTTGTCTATTTCTCATAAAATGTGTGTTTTTCTAGCAAATAATTGAGGATTGAAGTCACTAAATAATATCAAACATTTGAATTTCAGACTACATATCCTTCAGAAAAGTTTAAAAGAGCAATATTTAAAAACTGTCCCTGAATTTTGGCATTTGTCCCCCAACTAGTTTCAGCATTGTCAATAATTATTGCAGTAAGAGACTGAGAGATATGACTGGGCAAGTGTATTTCTCACTATGGAGTCACCATATAGTGTGTGGAATATTGCAATGCTATACTGTTCAAAAGCAGGAAGGAAAGTTTTTTTATTAAAAAGGCTATAATGAGGGTGCAAATGTTAGGCTTTCATATGAAAGAAAAAAAAAACTGAAGACCATCTCACTGGAGTGAGGCAATTGCCTAAAGTATCAGAAGAGAAAAATAAAGTATGCTGTGACAAAGTCCCATATAAAACTAGTCCTTTGAGCAAAATTGTATTATGGATAAGCCTATTCATACACTTTCATTTTGCCTAAATTAATGCCCAAATATAGTATTTCTTAAACTGTAGAAGTATGCAAGAAAACAAAATGGCTTCAAAGGATTTCAAATCCACAAAATGCCAGTCATTGCATTAAAAGCTTATTTAGGAATTGAGCACTGTACAGTGAGTCATGGTAAAAGAGGACTATAGATAGACTGGGGCAAAGGTGGCTTGTTTCCTGAGTGGACATTGCTAGAGGGTGCAACTGGCAGCTCCTGATTGGTCTTCAGTGCATTATTGGCATTCAGCAGTGAATGCTGATATTGTATTTGTGAGCAGCAATCCATGTGTGGCACAAACTGTAGAGGCCGATTGCTACAAATGTAGCAAGCAGTTTGCTTCAGTTTAAAAGGATTGAACTTAAAGTTTAAGAGATGCCAGATCAGGGGACAGCATCAAGCACAAGAATAGCTAGTCATACCTCTATGGTAAACAGTGGTCCCTCTGGTCAGTGGGGTGTAAAAGGTAGCAGTTTCATACATACAGGTCTTCAGGTTACTTTTTTGCAATGTTTTCAACACTGATGTATCCTGAGGTAGCTATGAGGAAAAGATTGCCTATTTTTGGGTGTTACATTTTGTTAGTGGGATACACGCTGATATTGGAGTGAAAAATACAAAGAAGGGCCTAAGAAAACTGAAGAAATGATTTAAAACTGAAAAGCCCAACTTTTCTTCATAGGACAACAGAATCCTTAGGGGGTAATTACAAGTACACGAGAAGACATTTGTTTCATCAGAAAACCAAAATAACGCTTACAGTTACTCATGGATCCAGATCAAAATGCAATTAGACATTGCTTCAGTGTAGCAAGGGGAGACAGTGGTGTGCTGAGATGCATGTAAAACACTGCTAAGATAATGACCAAATTCATAGGTGACATATTCATAGAGATTAAGGCAACATTTAGACAGCCCAAACCATAACAAAAACTGTTGTCAGCCTACAGCAAAGGGCAGAGGAAGAGACAATAACAGTTTAGTGGAGTTTCCTGAGAGAAGGAGATGACAGAAAAGAGGTTCAACAAGCTGAGAAGACAAGATGAGATGGAGGTGGAGGAAATGAAGAGATTACAGTCTTGCAAATATGCATTCAGGCTGGAAGCATTTAATAAAAAAAATGTTAAAATGTTTGTAAATAAAAAAAAGTATCAGTAGAAGGCACACTTTTATAGAAGAATGGATATTTAGGAATCATAGTGTATGGCATGGAATGGAAGTGCAGGGTGATGCAGCTTTAGGTTTTTTTTTTAAATGAAAACATGATTGTATATGAAGAAAATGCATTTTCTGTAGGAATAATAAAAATACAAAGTTTGTAGAGGGAACAGCAAACATTTGTAAGAAAGGCATAGATGACTCTCGTGAAAATAAGATGACAACACAGATCATGACATCTTTGGTGTCTGATTTATTCAAAGGGAAACAAACAAAAGTAATGGGTGGTGTAAAGAAAACATACACTTCTGAGGTTACATAATATAAATGATGGTTAAATGTATTATAGGCAATCACAATCACCGTCATACATATAAGTACTGTTTGCAATCCCCCCACATTGCTAAACTGTCTACATTTTTGCAGTAACAGAAGTGACCATAAGTCAACATGTGGTTTAGTGAGCCTGTTATGTCATTAAATACTAACTTAACAAAAAATGCTCTTAAGCTATATGTCTTTATTATGTTTAAACTGAGCTGTTTATCTTTTGACAGACAAACAGTGAATGCACTTGCATATTGAAGGCACATTCCATATTTAAGGGGCAGAAAACAGTTAGAAGTATGCATCATGTTTAAAAGGAAGACTTGTGCTAAAGAATGGTGACATAGCTCAGTTCTTGTAAACCATGCTGAGTTTAAGGATGCTCTTTATTTTTTTAATAAAGCCTCTTTTTATGGACTTTACTTATTTATGTATTGATTTAATTTGGATGGTCCTCCCTCCACCACTGACCATCAGTCTTTCATATTTCCTCTAACAATAATTGTATTCCTTCCTTTAGGAAGACCTGAAATTCTGCCATAACTCTAATGACATCTGGGTGTCTCCTGCATGTTCATTACTCCTTTGAAAGCAAGAAGCGAGGAAAGGACATCATACAGTGGGCATGGGAAGTTAGTTTACTGAACGTCAGGGTGGCTCACATTTCATTCTCATTTAGCATCACAAGGACACTTAGCATCACACCTCACTCCAGTACAAGTGACCACTAAGTGTATGTTTGCTTCTAGGTAACTACAGTGGGAACCATGCCCTTCAGTGTGGGCCACTTCTAAGGTCACCACTGCTGGCAGATACAATGATTATACTGCATTTGTCTTTGTGCAAAGTCCTATAGTAGTATGGTTACCTAGAATTCATTAAGTGGCAATGAGGACACAGCAAAACACAAACAAGTGTCACATTGCTTTTAAAAAGTGACATGCTTTCATAAGTGGTAAAGCGCAACTGAACTGTCGTGGAAACAAACTGGCAGAATAGCTGGAACAGCTATACTGTCAAGGGAGAATGGCAATTTCTGAAAACGAACATTATGTATGAGCACGTAATCAGAAAAGCAATTAATAGTGACATTACAGAAAGCAGTGACCTCAGCTATGTAACAGTAGACAGTACGTACGAGCAATGGCTTTTATTTCTGCACTGGAAAAAAGGATTGCAAAGCCACTGCTATAATTAATAAGAATAATTAAAATTCTGAGGTTAATGCAGTGATTTGTTAGGTGATGTGATAAGGTCAATTCATTCTCTCTCACTCTCTCTCTCTGTCTCACTTTTTATTGCTGGCACTAATGACAACGGACAGCATATACCATGGAGTAGGAAATGAAGAACAGAGTTCCATTTAGCTAGTTTTTATCATCCAGGAAAATACACTCCCCATCATAATGTTATAGGCATAAAGAACCATGTTACACAACAGTGGGAAGGCATATCTAACAGAGATGCATCTGGGTTATGGTATCAGAAAACAAGCTGACAGAAATCACAATAACAGGATACAGTCTCATACAGTAGAACAAATGGAAATATTCCAATTATAATATGAAAGAAGTACTGAGCTTCAGAACTAATACAAATGAACAGACATTAGCATTCGTACACAGTCATTTACACTTTCATTAAAGGTAAATTAAAGTCTGCTAATAGTCTTATTTTAGAATCATAGCAAATATCTTCTTTGTTTCTTTGAGTTGCAGTAATGGTTGGTGTGTTAATGTGATTTGGATGTACTCAAAAATGAATGATCTGAATATCTTCATTAACATTTGGTCAAATTTATTCATGCTAGTTATTTGTTTTTATACTACCAGTCAGTCAAGAGCATTTGGAACCTGGAGGATGTATTTGCTCAGACATCTAAAATATGGCTCCAGCAGTTAATTTACTTTCAGAGTAAATCTTATTATTTATTTATGTGATTGCATGTTTGTGTATTAACCGGGTAGGAGGTCTGGTCTAAAGATAATATTCAGACACAACCTAGGCCAAACATGCAAATAAAACACATAAATCAGAACACATACAGATGGTTACTACAACCTATCTTGCCAATGACATTATATAGCATATAGATTGGATACAAAGAATGTCAGAGTTAGCAGAACATTGCATTATTTACAAATGATACTTTTATTAAAAGAAACAAAGTTGCTTTCATGAACCTATACAACAGAAAATTACAGGGTATAGGGATTACCCAACAACACTTAGATCAACCACTATCTCACTGCAATTCCCCCCATCACAGTTTCATCAGTCTCTCTCATTTGTTCAAAACTGATATTCCTTATAACAGTCCAGGTAGCCCCAACCATTCCCAGTTTCCTAGTTACTTTACTTCTCAGTAAATGTAATGATACTTTCATAGTTGCTCTAATAGTAACATATAATACAACATTACATTATCAGCCACCCGTCTTCTTTTCATTATTTAAATTGCAAGACATCAGAGGTGAAATTATCTTTTGCAATAGTATTATGTCTCTTTACTATATACAGACCTTATCTGTTTCTAAAGAATGTTCAGCACTGTATATACCTATGCAAGCTATGTACATGAACTGCTTCTAAATGGTAAATCTTCTTCTCTTATATATATATATATATATATATATATATATATATATATATATATATATCAAATTATATAAATATATATATATGTGTATGTATATGGATTCACTTCATAACACTGAAACTCAAAACACTGAAACTCAAAACACTGAAACTTCAAAATCTTGAAAACTTAAAACACTGAAACTCAAAACACTGAAAACACATATCATACATATACTGAGTTTAAACAACATAAATCATAGCACAGCACTTTCCACCAAGTGTAAGCAGGAGGGCAAGCCCCCTCTGCACCCTCCCATGTGGGGGGGGGGGCTGCAGCCCCCACACCCCCTGCTACTTATATATATCAACTCCAAGATTGCACTTCACTACACTAAGTGCAATCTCGGAGTTGATATATATAAGTAGCAGGGGGTGTGGGGGGGGGGCGCAGGACCCCCACATGGGGAGTGCAGGAGGGCTTGCCCCCCTGCTTACACTTGGTGGAAAGTGCTATGATTTATGTTGTTCAAACTCAGTATATGTATGATATGTGTTTTCAGTGTTTTGAGTTTCAGTGTTTTGAGTTTTCAGTGTTTTGAAGTTTCAGTGTTTTGGTATTCTATATTATGAAGTTTTCACATTTTCAGTGTTTTGAGTTTTCAGTGTTATGAAGTGAATCCATATATATATATATATATATATATATTTTTTTTTTTTTGTATCTTTCTGATATCATATAAATGTATTTTGTGTATAAATCAAAACTGGTGTTAAATGTGGAGCTTTTCTTCCTGGGCCCCTGCTGAAAAATATTTATCCCAGTCAGACATTCCCAGTAAACAAATAAAAATAAATAATGAGCAGTGAAGGTCAAGTTTTAGTAAAGTATTTGCACTGCCATTCTTTTTAGAGTTGATTTCACAAGGACATTTTAAAATTATGTGATATTACCTGTCAGTCTGGTATCATCAGAGATAGTGCACCAGTAAAAATGATGTGATATTATCTGTCAGTCTGACATCATCAGGGTTAGTGCAACAGTAAAAATTATGTGCTATTACTTGTCAGTCTGACATCATCAGGGTTAGTGCACCAGTAAAAATGATGTGATATTACCTGTCAGTCTGACATCATCAGGGATAGTGCACCAGTAAGTAGGGAGACTTTACTAAAGGATGTTTGAGGTACAGAGAGAGTAAAATAAAGTCTCTGAACTTGTAAGGAGTCAAAAGTTGCAGAAAGCACAGAAGAGTTGTTTACTTGCAGCTTGTTTAGTAAAGGTAGACAGTAGCTAAGATGAAGGATTTTAAAAATGTGGGTGTTCAGAAGTAGGCAGGATATAGGTGTCACAGGAAGCCAACTTGCTTTGGTGAGCGTGCTGCAGTGATGTTCTCTGGGTACGAGAGGTGGATAAACCAAAGCACTTTGTTTTTAGCAGGTTGCAGAAAGGATGAGTCTTCTGCAGAGCATGAAGCTATGATTCAAAGTACATATTCTAATTTGGGGCTCAGAACAGTTACTGCAATACAATGTCTGGCTTCAGGGGTAGGAGATTAGAGTTTCTTTTACAAATTTTTTAGTTGAGTCAGGACTCAATTTTTCCTGGGTTCCCAGTATATTTGTGAAATTGTACAATGTTCTGGTGTCAAAACCTAAATATTGTGGTTTAGTTTTCTGAAAGCAAAAATCCATCTAGAATTCTTATTTTCTAGGCTGTATTACTATATGGCTAATTGTACAGCAATTAGTAGAAATACACAGTAATTAAAAAAACAACAGTAAAAACAACAATCTCAACAATTATCAACTGTGAAAATGAATTGTGAGCATTCTAGTGAGATTTTTCACCTTTATATTCACCTAGAATTTTTTTTCTTATTGGCAACGCTGTTCTAGGAAGCCAAAAACATCAATGACTGGGCCACTTAGCAGTTCCCAAATAAATGAATATGCTACCCTTTAAGCAAAGTCATGAGTACCCCTATGAACCCATGCCAGCACGGTATTGCCTCTAAGTTAGTAAATGCACTGCTGCACAAGCCCAAATGCACCCTTCCCTACTGACTGCCACCAATTTTCTTATTTTGCTTTATTTGCTTATGGTAGGTAGACTGGAATGAAAAGCCTTTTTGAGCTACACACTTGTTGTAGAGAAACAGAGGAGATATGGCAGAACTATGGTAAGCACAAGCATTTAAAAAGCTTGAAGAAATCATTTTCATGTTCTTGAACTCAGTGTTACAAATGATAAACCCTCCCACTTGTTCATTGTTGTTATGTCTCTGATGACCATACATTTAGTACACTTCCTCTTACCATCTGCCTTCCCCAAATGTCATGTTACCAAATGTCAGTTTTTATTCCATGGGAAAAAAAGACTTCCTGCTTCCCACCTTGACGTGATGATGTGATGTCTCTAGTAAGTTAACTATATCATAACAGTATCCCCCAAAACTGTGGCATATCCCTGAATGTTAAACATAAGCTACTGCACTGTACTGAACCATTCCTTTATTCTAAACACAACATGGTATAAATTAACAATTAAAAAAAAGGGTACATGTTCATCTCAATTTATTTTTTGGAATATAAGATGTACATCACGTAAATGGGGTGAACAGTCAAATTTCTCTAGAGTTATGTGATTTACATAGCAGTTAGGACGCGGTGGATGATAATTACTAATGATCCAGTTTCTTTGTGTTATGATAGTTCCTTCCACCTCACCATCTGCTCTGTTTTGTGTATTCAAACAGTCTTTGGCTTCTATATTCTCTTTTACAGGAGGAAAATTCACAAAGTCTATCCACATTTTTAAATATCTGGCCTCTGTTTTATGTAAGTCACCAATTTTTACAGCATTAACAGACATGGTAATTTGCATACCTTTCTGCTAGCAAGCTATATATGGCAGATGGTTTGTACAGAGGATTTATGGCACTGTGATTCAAATACAGTATGATTTTGAAATGCTTGCTGGACTTTTAAGTTACTTAGTTGTCAACTGTTCCAATTTTCACAGAATGTAAAGATTTGTGCCTCATATTTTTGGTATGTTCCTCATAAAATTAAATTTTTGGGGGGCAAGAAATTGAGGACTGAAGTCACTAAATAATGACAGACATTTGAGTTTCAGACTTCATATCCTTCAGAAAATGCATGCTAACACAACTCCCATTACTTATTCCAGTAACCGTTTAAGTTTTTAAGAGAAATATTTAAAATCTAACCCTATTTTTGAGCTTTGCAGCCCATTATTTTAGGCTTTGTCCACATTTCTTGTGCTAAGAGGTTGAGAGGTATGGTAAGTCCTGTTCATAGTGGTTACTGTGACATTCTCACTCTAGGCCAGTAATCAAGGAGCCTGAATCTTCATCATTGACACTGTAGAGGGATGTTCACTTGGAATATAAATGGATACACTCAGTATTTCCAGATGCACACCTCTCTGCATCAAGCACAATTTGCCTTAAGAGCAGACGGGAACGCACTCAGCCCAAGGTCTGGACTTCTCTACATCTTTCTCTCCCCAGGTCCCCAATAAGGCTCCCCATTGGCACTGTAAAACCAGTGATTCATGTCCCTGTCCCAAATAGCACAAACTGTTTGAGATTTAACTCTCTCACACACACACACACACACACACACACACACACACACACACACACACACACACACACACACACACACACCATCTGGGAACGGCTAGCACAGATGACCCTGTCTACCAACTTTGTCCAGACTATAAGGTAGTTTCACTGGTACCAGTCAGTTACTGTAAGGATGTTAAAACCCAATTATACTGAGTGAAATTAATATTAATACAAATGGTAATGCTGACCAAACAACAAGGCTTTCACCAAATAAATAAATGCACACACTCTCAAAACTTAAATATTTTTCTAAAAGGACTAGATACAATGAGAAGTTTAAATATATTTAATAATTAATAATAGAAGAACATGAAAATACAAAATATATATTACAGTAAACACCAGAGTTTCAGTCACAGGGAATGTTACAAATAACACTGATGGAAAGTTTCACACAGTTATAGAAAAACAGTATTTAGCTAGTCTCACTCTATTCTTAAATGATCTAGAGAATTATTGTTTCTTCTTACTGAATAGAGCAAGGCAAGATGGGTGAGTGGTCCTTGTTGTCAGATCCAAGACAGAATACAAAATGTTGCGGAGGCTTCAGTCTCCTCTAATATTAAAACATTATTTCTGTACAGAATTATATCACATACATCTGGTCATCTGACTTTGTTTACCGCACGATCCTCCATTACTAGAAGCTACCAGTATTTAGCACCTGTGTGCTACAATACACAAAGACAGAGCTTTGCTCAGATGTGGAACAGCTGCTGGAAGTCATAAAACCATAAAACTATTTCACTCTTCCTACAGGAGCTACAAACTATTCTCTAGCACAGATATTGCATCTCTGGATCCATTTAAAACTGTGGGATAAAATCTTTATGGCTTAACCAATAAAGTAATTTAATTTCAAGAATATTTTGCAAAGTCAGGTGGATTAAAAGTAACATCTTCACTTGCAGTATAGGCTGTTACAATGTGTACATTTAAACAGCTACAATAATGAACATACATCTCTTTTCCTTCCAGCAGGGCACACTGTTGATAGATTTTAACAGAAGCAAACCTCACAAATAAATTTTCAGCACAAGCATATGTGCAAATCAGTTTTGACATATAACCATTTACAAAATTCCAGCTAGCTATGCTGGCATATGTTACAAATCCACTGCTCTATTTCTCCTGGTATGTCTGGCACCTCCTATCATCATACCTCTCCCCCATTTGAAGACACAAGCTAGTTTTTCAAGTGCCCCCTTGAGAAACATTGCTTGAGAGTAATGACACTGTCTGAGAATACATTTTCCCATATCCTGCCTTGAGTATCCATCTGCCTTGGCATTGCAAACCCCTATACAGTGCTGCACTGTTATACCATATGCCTGCAATGCTAGGCTCCAGCATAGTAACTTGGCATTTTTCAGGCTGGCTTGCTGTAGCCAGAGATCCCCCTCAGACTCTTCCTGTGTCCTACTGCAAATATTTAGCACAAAGGCCTCCCTATCGTAGTAAGGTTTTATCGTGTTAACATGGTATAATTTGTGCCCCTGCTTCCTGCCTAGCAGTTCTACCATGCAGTTAACATTACTAACCTTTCTTACCACTTTAAAGGCTCCTCCCAAGGTGCCTACAGCTTACTGTGTCTTACAGAATTGAGAACCACCCCTGCTGCCCCACAGTATACTCTCTTGCTCGAGAATTCCTGTCATACCAGACCTTTTCCTGCTGTTGGGCTCCTGCTGTGTTCTCCTGGGCCAAGCCCATGAGCTCTCTGAGCCTTGTCCTGAGGTTTAGGACATATGCCACAACAGACTCCTTGTGGGACTCACACTCACCTTCCCACTCATCACAAATCAAATCTAAAGGTCCCCTCACCCTATACCCATACAGCAACTGAAAGGGTGAAAAACCTATAGATTCCTGGGGTACGTCTCTGTAAGCAAACAGCAGATAGGGCAAATATTTGTGCCACTCTCTCTTAATCTGGTCTGCAAGTGCCTGTAGCATGGTCTTTAGTGTAGAGTTTAACAAGTCATGTCACAAGACCATTAGTCTGGGGATGGTAGGGGGTAGTCTTTAGGAGTTTCATGCCACAGTGCTTCGACAGACAAGCCCATGGTTCTGACATTAAATTGCCACCTCTGTCAGTCAGTATTCCTCTCAGGAAAACTACCCTGCTGAAAATGTCTAACAAAGCATTTGCCACCTTTTCTGCCTCAGTGGAGGACAGAGCCACTGCCTCTGGGTATCTGTTAGCATAATCTACTACCACCAGGATATACTTCTTCCCTGTGGAGCTTGGGGGTACTCAGAGGCCCCATAATATCCATAACTACTCTGTGAAATGGCTCCTCAATTACAAGTAAAGGCATCAAAGGAGCTTTGACCTTATCTCCTGCCTTTCCTAATTATTGGCAATGCTCACAGGTCCCGAAGTACCCTGTTACATCTCTTCCAATCTCAGGCCAATAAAAGTTCTATATAAACAGCTCTTGGTACACTTTATGTTCATATGACTTGCAAAAGGAATGTCATAGGCTATGGCTAGAAGTGCCAGATGGTAGGCTCTAGTCACCACCAACTGCTGTATTACCTTACACTCTAGCCCTCCCTCAGGGGTCCACTCTCTATGCAGTAACCCTTTGTTCCATTATACAGACTCCCCTTTTCCTTCAGAATGAGGTGCCTCCCTAGCTACCTCCCTCAAGCCTTTATTGTAAGGTCTAAGAGCTGAGCCTGTTTCTGCTCTACATTTGTGACTCTTCCCAGCTTCCCTCCCACAGGAAGTCTGGTATCTTATGGCAGCAGTGCCTCATTGTCAGCCTGGGTACTACCACTCACCTCTGCCCTTGCATTCACTGTGCCCAAGGGAGAATCAGTACCTACCAGCAGTTGTGGCTCACCTTCAATCTCACTACTACAGGGTAGATCCCTTCTTGAAATAGCCACATCACCCCTCTGGCTTCAGATGTGGTGTCAGTCTGGGTCTCCCCCAGGCTTCCAGACCCACATGCCTGTCTCCAAGCCTGACTGTGTGTAACTGCATGCACACAAGGTACTGCATTATCAAAATCATTCCCTATCAGGATGTCCGCAGGCATATCCTTAGACACACCTACTTGCTTGCTTCCTTTTCCTCCCTCCTAGTCAAGATTAACCCTGGCCAAAGGCATTTGGAATGGGGTCACTCCTAAAGCTCTGACTGGAGTGGACTGTCCAAGGAAGTACTACTCTTTAACCACTGCAGGCTTCACAATGGTTATGTCAGAGGCTGTGTCTCTCTTAGCAGTGGCCTGTTTTCCATCCACTAAGATAAGATATAACCTCTGGTGATAGTTTGGTACCCCTGTTGTCTCCAGACAACTTAGCACTGGTATACTGTTATTCTCACTTGCTGGCTCCCCCACCTTTTGTTCCCCCACCTTGTCTCCATGGACATCTTTATGCTACATGGCCCCACTACTTACATTTAAAACATTTAACCTTTGATCCTGGCCATGTACCTGAGCTAGTGGCTTCCCCTGTTACTGGTGGACTCTGTTGGGATGGTTTATAATGCCTACCATAGGTTCCCTTATATCCATGTGCAGCACTGGTTATCCCTTTCCTGTGCAGTGATGCCCTGCTTGCCAAGTTGAGATCCCCCTTCTCTGAAAGTGAAAATTTAATTTTCTGCAGAGAGCTATCACTTACTCTATTTCATTAGCTTTTGTTGAACTAATAGGCTAGTGGCCTCTTTTCAAGACAGATCCAAGATGGTATTTCTACTACTATGAGAAACTCGCCCAGGGCATCCACTTTTTGATAGATGCAGTGGGATCTTTGACATTCAACTGAGTTACCACTAACTCAAGTGTATGGGGCCTCTGTTTAAGGGCATTCAAACAACACTCTCTTTGCAAATAATTACTATGAAATGCTACATCTTACGGGAAAAATCACTTTTGTAAAACTAGATTCAACAGCAAACATAGTCATAAAAAATGTTTTCATCTGCTACATTATGGTTAGGGGACAAGTTCTTATTACCAGTTTCTTTTCAATAAATGTTCAACAAGCCTTGATAAAGCAGGTTAAATATATAAAAAAAATGTCATTTCTCCTGTGACATTACAGAGCATAGAATTAAATCATAGTGCTTACATGCCAGCAAACTATGAGGTTACAAAATGTACCTGACCGGTACCCCATGGAAACTCCAGCATACAGTGAACTACTCTCACTATTGTCTCAGTTATCTAGCCAAAACAACCACAACCCACGCATCCTCTCAACTCTTTCAATAAACAACTCATCTCAGTTTCCACCATCTTCCCTCACAACATAAGTAGTTATTCCTACTCATCACATTAGCATATAATTTGTTTCTACCATTGTCATTTCAAGCACTGACCCATATGCATCATTGTCCCTCAACAACCTCACTTTTGTACCATCTGTGTTTATTTCCTGACTGTACAGTGTACATTAGGTATATTTCCCATAGACCTTTATATGGTTCCAATGCCTCCTTCCTTATGCTATACTGACCCCACAGTTCACTCTGCTTTCTCTCACTCTGTCATAAGCCTCCCACAACCTTCAATCCCTGCATTTTGCCCAAACTCCTAAATATACTACTTTTTCTACTGTTCCCATATCCCCAAAATGTCTTTTAATGAAATAGTCTCTCTACCTCTCCTTTTCACATTCTAGATTCCCTATTCATTCCATTGTAGCAGCTTTTATTGTACCTCAAGCATTTTTCTGTCCTTAATCATATAATAATTAATAATTTCTCTGTAAAACACCTTCAATCTTTCATTACTACCCTTTCAAACATTGCAACATATTCTCTTCAAAATTATCCTAGCATTTTGCTTGAATCTGAACCCTCTCATTTCTCCATAATTCTACCTTCTTCCCTCAGTTCTTTATCTCCCCCTTCATCTCCTTCTACACTTTTGTTATATATTCCTTTCTTCCTGATGCTTCTTTCCTTACTTGCTATCCACCTCTTCCCTATTCTTCTACATTTCCAGAGCTACATTCATTATCACAGTGTACCTCTTGTAATCTGACTCACCCAATCACTAGTTGCTCACATCTTTTTTTTTTTTTTGACTATCGCAATGCACAAACGAATTGGTTTGGTCTTTCACCTCAGCATCCTATATGCTCAGGACAGAGCACCCACTCTCACCTCCAGCATGAGGGCTTTCCTAAGTCACCATTTCCACTTGCCCTTTGGAATTCGGCTTCTCGACTATATATGCCTTATACTTTAAAGCTTTTGTAGGAGCTAATGGCTGTGAGTTATTGGCTTTCTTCCACCTCCCAAAGAACCATACACAGACTTCCAGTCAGGCACTGCTCTCTCATTCAATCTGACTTTATTCCTCCTAATGTAACAGTCATGCATATCAGCTGCTTGTTTGTCCGTTTGCTGCCGCCTCATACAATGTTTGTGGCATTTACTAACTTGTCTCTGTGTTTCCAATCCTTAAGTAATGTGGTGGGATATGTTTTTTACAGGTGTACTTTACATGCTTTATGTGGATCATAACTCAACAATTGCTGTTGCTGACAGATGAGCTACTAAAATCAAACATCATCTTTGTCCAGCAGTTCTAAACCTCTGTACTTTCCTCAAACTGCCAATAAATCTTTTATTTTCTACAGGTCTAGCTTCCCCTATGTGAAGATCAATACATGCTTCAAAGTTTGTTTATGAAAAGGAATTTGGGATTGCAGTCATTAAACCCAGGAACTGCAGGATGATGTTTATTTTAGGTGTGAGCAGCCTATATTTGCCTATTAGAAATACAGAGCATGAACCACTAATTGATGCGTCTCTGACTCCCGATAGCAATCTGCGATAACCTTATTCAGTACGTTCGGTCTCAGATAGCATGCATTACTCCTTCATCAGATGAGGGAATGCAGTAAAAGAGTTGCTACACAGTCACTTTAAATGCATTCTTTTTCTAAAAAATACGCTGCAATGTGTTTACATATTTGCAACTGCTAAAAGTGCAACAATGCGTGTTAGGTAAAATAACAAAGAGTTAGGAATTATTCACATAAAGTATGTTTTTCTAAGTCATCTTCTTTCCCCATTCCTTTAATAGTTTTATTTTTCTGAATTTATTCTTCTAAAACTCTCCATAACTGTGAGTAGGACAAAAGCAAGCAATATGATCTGATGCCTCTAGTTAAATTAAAATTTATTGTTTTTAGGCCATTTATTTTGTATAATGGAAAAAAATTTAGAATATTGACAGCTGTTATAGTAATAGTTTATAAACAGAAAGATTTGCAAAATTATTTGTCCCCTCCCAAAAACACATTAATGTTGCATAACTGACAGTCAGTTTGGTATGTACATTATACAATTTAAAGCATTTCTCAGGTTTGCTGTTGAAATATGCTTTACTATGTCTCGGGTATGCAACAAAACCACAGTGCACATCTTGTCACATTTTATCACTTACTTAACAGTGAGTTGTTAAGTGACATAACATTTTTAATGACAGATCTTTATTTTGGAATGCATCATATCAGAAAGTTATATGTAGGACCTTCTGGTCAACCCAATCAGATATTTTCTCTTTAGCCATACAAGATACCAGCACTATTTCTTACTTATTTATTAGGTCAGTATACATAGCAAACAAAATATATACTGACATGAACTACTGTACAGATAACTTAAAATAAACTAATCTTAAATTATGAGAATTTAAACCTCAATTTTATATATAAAAAACATTCTCAGACACACACACACACACACACACACACACACACACACACACACACACACACACACACACACACACACACACACACACACACACACAAGTGCCTTGCTCACTATTTAGAATTACAGTATACAAGACTGTAAGCATTGTTTAGAATATAGTTATGCAAGCTGTGTTAAATGTTTAAAATGCAGGTTTGCAGGACTGTAATCAGTGTTTGGGATGCTGGTATTTAGGACTTGGGTCAGTGTTTACAAAACAGATATCTAGAACTGTGGTTAATGTTTGGAAAGATAGTTTTCAAGACTGTGATCACTGCTTAGAACAGAAGTATGCAGGACTGCAGTCAGTCTGTTTAGAAGAAATTAATACAGGACAGTGCTGAGTGTTTGGAAGGGGAGGTTTACAAGATTGTGGAATGTGTTTATACTGCAACTATGCAGGACTGAGGTTAATGTTTATAACAGAGATATGCAGGAATCGTCAGTGTTTAAAATGGAGGAATACTGGACTACAGTTGCAGGACTGTAGTCTATGCTTAGATGAGGAATATTCAGTATTGTGGTCAATGCTTAGAAAGTACAGTAGTGTACACTTACCATAAATGTAGATGTTCGAGTGTATTCACTGTTGCAGTCATCACCTGTGGGTTATCCCTGCTGTGGTAGCCCTCGACTGGCCCGAATACCGGAGTCAATGTTTTTGTGCGCGGCTGTTGTCGCCTGTAGTCTGACGTTAGGTTGTCAGTACTATAAAGCAAGGCAACCAATGTCATTACATCAGTTTTTCTTGCCCTAACCCATTAGAAGCACAAGGGAAAAGAGAGAAGTGGTCCTGGTGGCTAAGAGCCACCTTGAAAAGCATGTGTCTCCCTAGGGGAAGAAGTGAAAAGGGGGGATGGAGCGAGGTAAACCAAGACTGCAACAGTGAATACACTCAAACATCTGCATTTATGGTAAGTGTACACAAGTGTACTATTTTCTTCGTGTTTCACTGCTGCAGTCATCACCTGTGGGAGGACTCCCAAAGCTAAGATAAAGGGTGAAAGGATAGGTAGAGTCCTAAGTATGGGTCAGGAGGCCCTGCAACATTGCAGAGGCAAACCCTACCCTAGACTTAGAAAAGAGAGGTAGGTGGTAATGATTTGTAAAGCTATGGACAAAGGTCCAGGTGGCCTCTTCCAAAATGTCCCTGGTAGGTACTCCTCTGAAGAAGGCTGTGGAAGTGGAGGTTGCCCTAGTAGAGTGGGTAAGGATTGACTTAGGGATGGGTTTCCCATGTAGTATGTAGCAAAAATGGATACAGTGTGAAATCCATTTGGAAATGGTTTGTTTGGAGATAGACTTCCCTTCTGCCCCTGGGGCAAAGCTTACCAAAAGCTGTTCAGCATTTCTGAATAGTTTTGTGTGGTCTAGATAGTATCTGAATTGTCTGAGCATGTCTAGTGAGTGTAGAATTCCCCCCCCCCTTGTTTTGAGGTTTGGAAAAGAAGGTGGTAAGGTGTATGGCCTAGTTAAGGGTCACGTCAGATACCACCTTGGGCATAAAGGAGGGATTAGTCCTCAGGGAGGCTCTGTCTGCATGGAAAATTATGAAGGGTTTGGCAGCCATGAGAACCTGAAGTTCTGAGACCCTTCTGGCTGAGGTGATAGCTAGTAGAAAGGCAATCTTCCAGAAGAAATATTTCAATTCTGTTGAAGTGGCAGGTTCAAAAAGTGGTAAGGTTAGTTTCTCTAACACATAATTCAGGTCCCAGAGAGGAGTAGGAAGTCTTCTGGAAGGCCTGATATTAGAAGCCCCTCTGAAGAATTGCTTAATCAAAGGGTGAGAGAAGTAGGGTGGATCTGAATCATAATGGGCAGAAATGGCTGCAGGATGGATTTTAAAAGAGGAGAAGGAGAGGCCACTATTGAGTAACTCTGCTAAGTAATCTAGGATGAGAGGGATGGAAGGTTGGGAGGTACTGCCCCCTTTTGATAGTTTCCAGGTGCAGAATCTTTTCCATTTTCCTGCATAAGATTTTCTTGTGCTGGGCTTTCTGGCCTCTGTGATGATGTCCAGGACCTGTTTGCTTAACAGTGACTTCTTGTTAGTTTTTAGTGTAACAGCCATGCTGAAAGTTTGAGAGTCTGTAGGTCTGGGTGCAGTACCTTCCCCCTCTCCTGGGTCAGTAAGTCTGATTTTAGGGGAAGCAGCTTTGGGGGCTGTAAGATCAGACTGGGTAGTAAGGGGTACCAATGCTGTCTGGGCCAATCTGGAGAGATGATGATGGCTTTTGGTCTTTCCTCTTTTATTTTGATCAGAACCTTGGGGATAAGGGGCAGAGGAGGGTATGCGTACACAAAGTGGGAGCTCCAGGGGAAGGTCAAGGCATCTACCTTCCATGCTTGGAGGTGATACTCCCTGGTACAAAACTTGTGCAACTGGCGGTTGAGGTGCAAGGCAAAGAAGTCTACCTTTGGGGTCCCCACTATTGGATGATTTGTAGAAAGATTTCTCTGTGGAGCTGCCATTCATGGGGGTCCAGTAAGTTTCTGCTTAGGTGGTCTGCCAGTGTGTTGGTTGATCCCTAGTAAGTATTGGGCAATCAGGTGTAGCCCCTTGGAGGTGGAAGTAAGCCATAGACTCATGGCTAACCTGCACAGGGGGTAAGATTGGGTGCCCCTCTGCTTGTTGATGTACCACATTACTGTGGTCTTGTCTGTTTTTATAAGTGTTTTTATAAGGAGGACCCCTGGCCTGAGATGGGGTTGGAAGGAAGTTAGAGCAGTTTGCACTGCCATAATTTCTTTCTGGTTGATGTACAAGTGAAGTTGCTGGGCATTCCAAAGCTCTTGGGTACACCTGCCTGCTAGTTGAGCATCCCAAGCTATGTCTGAGGCGTCGGTGGTGATGGTCTGTCTGGAAGGGGGGAGGATGAAGGGAAGACCCTTTTTCATGGCACAGACCTCTGCCCACCAGAGAAATTCATCCCCTATGTAAGGAGTCAGTGGGAGGGTGGTCTCTAGGGATTTAGAGTGCTGATACCAAAGGTTCTTTAAATACCACTGAAACTTTCTCATGTGCAGCCTGGTGAGAGGGATGAGAAGAATGCAAGATGCCATGTATCACAGGGCTTGCAGGACCTTCCTTGCAGTGAGGTGACTTCTGGAAGCCAGCTGGGTGAAGTAGAGAGGCAGGAAGCTCTGCTTTTCTGGGTATAGGAAGGCCATTTGAGTTTCTGTGTCTAGCACAGCTCCCAGCAAAGCAATTTTCCTGGTAGGGCTTTGCTTTGATTTTTTTCTCGTTGATGGTGAACCCTAGGGAAGTTAGGAGTTTTTGACAAAGAGAAGATCCTGGAGCAACTTTTCTTTGCTGTTCGCCTGAATGAGGCAGTCGTTCAGGTAAGGGTAAATCTGTACATTTCTCTGCCTGCAGAATGCTACAGCCGTGGCCAAGCATTTGGTGAATACTCTGGGAGCAGTAGATAATCCAAAGAGCAGTGCAGAGAACAGAAAGTGCTGATAGCCAGCTCTGAAGCACAGGAATTTTCTGCACGATTCCCAGATGGGGATGTGGAGGTAGGCGTCCTTTAGGTCTAGTGTCACCAGCCAGGCATTTTGCGTGAGCATAGGCAGGAGCTGCTGCAAGGTTAGCATTTTGAATCTGGGGACTACCAAGGAGGTGTTCATTTTGGATAGATCCAGGATGGGGTGCCAAGTGCCCTCTTTTCTGGGAACAAGGAATAGTCTGGAGTAAAAACATTTTCCTGTTTGATCCAGAGGGACAGGTTCTTCTGCCTCCTGGGATATTAGTGTTTTTACCTGTTTTAATGCCTCTGCCCACTGGTTTCGGGGGAGGTATGGGTACCCTCTTGGAAATGGGAGTTTTCTGAAGGAGAATCTGTATCCCTGAGAAATGATTTTTAATACCCACTTGGTCCTTGGTTATAGAGACCCAATTGTCCTTGAAGAAGGTGAGCCTTCCTCCTAGTTTTAGATGAGTGAAAGGAGGGCAGATTTGGGAGGGGGGAGTCATTGTGAGTGTTTACCATAGAAGCTTGGCTTAAAACTCCCTGCCTTAGAGGCGGAAGTGATCCATTGTTTGCTTCTTTGCTGGCCCTGGGATAGGGGCTTGGATGTCCCGTCCCTGCGGGGCTTACTTTGGCCTTGTCTGCTGGGTGCAGGGAAGGCCCAGTTCTTAAATGGGGATTTTCTGCTGAATCTGGGTGGTTGAACCTGAAAGAAATCTTTTACTGTTTGCACAGATTTTGCTTTGTCTTCCATCTTTTTAAGCACCTCTTCTGCTTTTTCCCCAAACAGGTGTTCCTTATCTAGGGGTGCATCAATAAATTTAGACTTAACATGATCAGGGAGCGGTTGTTCCTTCAGCCATGCATGTCGTCTAATAACAGATCCTGTCACTGCTGCCCTTATAGAGGCTTCTAGGGCATGATATCCACATTGTAATGAGTGCTTGGTCACTTGTCCAGCAGAGTGAAGTAACCATCAGGAGAGGTAGCAATCTTCTGCTTTATTTGTTCCAAAGTGTGTTGTTGATATTTTAACATATGGAACTGACAATTGAGTGCTCTGATAGCTAAGGTTACAGATGTGTGTACTTTCTTACCCCATCTGTCCAGAGCTCTGGAGTCTTTGTCAGAAGGAAGAGTATTCTTGGCAGAACTAGTCTTAGCTCCTTTGGGTCCCTGTGTCATGACCTCAGGGTCTGCAGCAGGGTTCTTGTACAGGTATTTGTGAGAATCCGGTACTCTGTAGCACCTGTTAGGTTTAGCTGGAGCAGGAGGCAGCGCATCAGGGGCTAAGCTGAATTCAAGGAAAACATCATGCACCACTTCTTGAGCAGGAGGGATGGCCAGGTGTCTGTGCTGGGGCAGGTCCAGAAACTCTATAAGCCATTTCTTTGACTGTGGGTAGTCCTGAGATTCACATTGAAAATGCTCCCTGAGGGAGTGGAGGGTTCCACCAAAGGAAAGGTCCTCTGGAGGGGAGGCAGAGGGAGATGGATTCCTCTGCATCTGAATCTTCAGTTAAGGGCTGTTGTTCCTCTTCAAAGGCAGAATAATCAGATTCCTCAGACTCTTGGTCTGTCATAATTCCTGGAGAAGGAAGCCTTTTCTTTTTTGGGGTGGGGGCTTGAGTACCTCAGATAAGGGAAATTTGATCCTCTGCCATTTTAAGCATTTGAGTTTGTGGTGGGGGAGCAGTAGCAAGATGGCGGCTAGAAGCAGATTTCCTAGGAGTGGCCTGGCTTCAAGGCAGAGAGAATCTGTCGGTCTCTGAGAAATGGTAGTTGGAAGAGAAGACTTTGTTTTTTGTCTAGAATCGGTAGTGCAAATGGTCTCCTCTAAAGCTGGTGCCTGCGTTGCAGCTCCAGACCCAACCGAGGCAGAGACTGCCAAAGGCTTGGAAGACGAAGTGGATTTCTGTGGCATACCAGACTTTGAAAGGGTCTCAGCAGAGGCCTGCATAGAAAGTGAGTCGGACATCAGGGGCTGTGAAAGCGCCTCACTGAATTCTGAAGAACCGATGACTTGCTTAGCGGTAGTGTTGTCAGAAGGCTTAGCCTTGTGTAGCCTGCCTCTATCTTTATGTTTTTTTCAGAATATTGGTGGATTGTTGGCTGATGGACGCCATATCAGAATTCGAAGATGGAATACAAAAATAATTGTCTACAAAAAGAGCTCTATGGCAAATGGTTCTCGTATTAAAGAGCGCACAGAACCGGCAACGAGAAACATTGTGGTCTGGGCCTAAACAAGTGATGCAGTAGGAATGAAAGTCTTGGTGTGGGATCTGCTTTCCACAGGCGAGACAATTGTTAACTTTTTCAGACATCGGTTAGAGCAAGAAAAAAGGGTCCACAATACTTAGCTTTAGACGTTTTCTGCTGAAGTTCGACTTCTGGTAGCGACTGACCAGCACTCATGCAAATTGCTCCTGCTACGGGCTCTACAGCAAGAAAGAGTGATGTAGACATTGGCTGCCTTGCTTTATAGTACTGACGACCTGACGTCAGACTACAGGCGACAACAGCTGGTGCACAAAAACATTGACTCTGATATTCAGGCCGGCCGAGGGCTACCACAGCAGGGATAACCCACAGGTGATGACTGCAACAGTGGAAACAGGAAGAACATTGGAGAATTGCAGGACTGTGGTCACTCTGTGGCCAGTTATTAGAATGAGGGTATGCAGGACTGTGGTCAGTGTTTTGGATGGAGGTATGCAGCATTGAAGTCAGTGTCTGTAAAAGTAGTCAGGACCATGGTCAGTGATGTTCTTCGTAGAACAGAGGTTTGGCAGACTACTTCTGATGCATAATTCTACAGTCTTTATGGCATAATTAGGTACAGGCATCAGTCTTATAGTGTTGCATGTTAGTATGTAAAGTTGCTCAAAATTAACATGATGACAAGTACATTACAGGATCTGTGCAGAAATTTCAGGTGTGGACATTAATCTCTCTTTCTTTCAAACAAAGTAAACTTATTTCCATGTCTGTGTGACTCAGGTACATGAATTTGCAATGAACCTTAGCTGCTTACATAGAGATCAGAATTGAAGCTGATTAGATTTTTTTTTTCTCTTTTGCATCACACATCCTACCTTCTGAGCACTTTGAAACAGATTTTTAACAGAATTTCTATCCCTAAGTCTCTCCCGCTGTCTTTATCAAACTTTGCAAATGTTACTTATAAAATGCTTGGAATCTTGATACCACCAACAAATTGTGTCTAAAGTCATTTATCTTTGCTGCCTTAGGAGTCAGTACTTTTACTATGACTATCTACTGTATTTTTCATTGACAACCTACTTGCATGACTGCTATTAAACTCACTTCAAGGTGCTGTTTGTTTGCTAATTTTTTGAAGAACACTTCTAAAAGACAAACCTAGTCAAAACACATTCACATCTCTCTAGCCTGATGCTCCACTTCTTCTCCAGTAAAAGTCTATAAACCACATTTCTCTTTATATTCTACAGACCAGAAGGCATTCTGTTACATATACATCATACATTACTACATACATTTCTCCAGTACCAACATTAAGATGCCTGTCCTATAATCCTCTGCTCTGCTCCCTGAATTTTTGCTTTTATGTAGAGCTGTTACCTTAATTCTCCTTCATTCAACCAGTACAATGTCTTTCCAGTCACGTGACAAATAAAGATGACAGTCATTTACCTGGCATAAGTTTTTACAGTGGTTTTACATTAACCGCATTATACGTCACTGCGTAGTTCATTTCTAACTGATCCTTTTTCTTAGTACCCTCTGTGGTAAAAAATGATTTGGGCCAGTTCATACATATTCCATGCTTGCCTTCACAAAGATTTCCTGCAAAACTGATCTGCCATCACGAGTCTCAAATAAGGGGCATAGCCATGATTTTTGGAATTGCATGCCTGCTTCCAGAAAGTACCCTCCCTCTCCCACAACTATAGTTCCCTAACCCCAGACCATGTGCATTTTGGGATAGCATGCATTTTCACTACTAAGAAAGACTACAACATGAGAAATTCAAGAAAAGCAATAGCCAGCTAGGCATTTTTAAAAAGAAAACATTTAACAAAACATATGACTATGAACCATATAATACATTTGCCAATTAAAACCAATAAATAAGTAAACAAAACCTTGCATATCTCACTGCACTAAATAAATATTTTAGAAAGTGTGTGATAGAAGAACAGTAGCTCAGTGGAAAGATCTCTGCCTTGCATGACAGGTGTTCAATTCTGATTTCCAGTCAGTGTCTGTGTGGAGTTCTCATGTTCTCCCTGAATCAGTGTGTAATTTCTTCAGGTAGTCAAATTTTCTTCCCAAAAACATGCTGGCTGACTGGCTTCACTAATTTGTCTATATATTTATATTTGGCATTTAGCCCTGTATGGTTGAAAAGGGCCTATGACTAACCACTCATCTGGTTAACAAATAATAAATAAGATACAAAAGATATACTAATGATAACATTTGGCATACACGGTGCATGCTTGGCTGTGCTAATATCCCAAACAGCCATCATTTATTTATTTTTTTTTAGTACATTGGCTTTCTGGATGTTCTCATCCATAAATGATCCTCCTGACACTATCATTCATGTTATTCTTCTCTTGATAAATAATAATATAATTTGTCTCTCTAAAGTTCGGTAAAGTAGCAGTACGTTCCTCTGTATTCCATTTCCAAACATGTCATAAATGACTGAGAACATTTTACAGTGTGGTCATAGTGTGCTCATAGTATTACTGCAAGCTGGCCTTTAGAAATGGCACTGTGATAAATTACAGTTGTGTACACTTACTATAAATGTAGATGTTCGAGTGTATTCACTGTTGCAGTCGTTACATTTGGGTAATCTGCTGGCAGGTTGCCCTCAGTCGACCTGATTAACAATGTCTTTGGTCCTGCGTCAGTTGCTGTCCCTTCTTCCCATGACGTCAGGTCATCAGGGGTATAAAATATGCAGCCGATGCCATTACATCAGTTTTTCTTGCTCCAGATGTCAGGTGCTCCCCAAATGGGGAGCAAAAAAAAAAAAAAAAATATATATATATATATATATATATATATATATATATATATATATATATATATATATAATTTAAAACACAAAAATATATACCTCCAAACAAAAGCAAATACACCAAAAGGCTTTTAAGTGTAGTAAAATAAAGGAGAGGCATAGTATGAGAATAAACAGGGGGCTGGAGGGAGGGTAACCGGGACTGCAACAGTGAATACACTCGAATATCTACATTTATGGTAAGTGTACACAACTGTACTATGTTCTTCGTGTTTCACTGTTGCAGTCATTACATTTGGGTAGATTCCCAAAGCTAAGGTTGGGAGGATGGTTTTATACAGTATTAGGACTGGCTATAAGGCCCTGCAAAACAGCAGTGGCAAAGCCAGCTCTGGATTTAGAGATAATTGGTAAATGATAGTGCTTGGTGAAAGTATGAGCTGAACTTCAGGTAGCAGCTTCTAGAATATCCCTATTAGGAACACCTCTGAGAAAGGCTGTAGAAATAGATGCAGCCCTGGTGGAATGGGACCTGATCCCCTGGGGGATAGGTTTTCCATGGTGTTTATAGCAGAAATTAATACAATGGCTTATCCATTTGGAAATGGTTTGCTTTGAAATAGCCTTTCCCTCTGCCCCTGCGGCAAATGCTACCAGTAGTTGTTCAGATTTTCTTTGAGATTTAGTCCTGTCCAAGTAAAATCTAAGTTGTCTGTGTACATCCCATGAATGCAGAATCTGCTCCCCTTTGTTCTGTGGGTTGGGAAAGAAAGTTGGCAAATGAATGGACTGATTAAGAGCCACACTGGATACCACCTTGGGCATGAAGGATGGGTTGGTCCTGAGTGACACCCTGTCTGCATGAAAGATGATGAAAGGCTCCACTGCCATAAGGGCCTGTAATTCAGAAATCCTTCTAGCCGAAGTGATTGCTAAAAGAAAGGCTGTTTTCCAGGAGAGAAATTTTAAGTCTGCAGTAGCAGCTAGCTCGAAAGGAGGTAGAGTGAGTTTCTCCAATACAAAGTTAAGGTCCCAGGCAGGGGTTGGAGCTCTCCTGGATGGCCTTAAGTTTTTGGCCCCTCTGAGATACTGCTTGAGTAGAGGATGAGAGAAGAGGGGGGGTTCTGTGTTGTAGTGAGCTGAAATGGCTGAGGCATGGATTTTTATGGAAGAAAAAGATAGGCCCTTGTGAAGCATCTCAGTTAAGTATTGCAAAATCTAAGGTAAATTGGGCACTGCTGTGCTCATCCCTTGAGATTGATTCCAGGCACAGAATCTTTTCCATTTGTCAGCATAAGATTTTTTAGTACTAGGTCTTCTCGCCTCCAAAATGACATCCATCACAGGTTTGCTGAGGGATGCTAAAAGGGGATTTAAGTGATTAGCCAAGCTGCAAAATTCAATGTTTGGAGCTGAGGGTGCAGAATTTGGTTGTTCTGCTGAGACAGTAAGGAAGGTGTCAGAGGCAGGTGCCATGGAGAAGTTTGTGACAGACTGCGTAGGAGTGGGTACCAGTGTTGGCGAGGCCAGTCTGGAGCAAGCAAAATCATTTTTGGTTTGTCCTGTTTGACTTTTAGTAGAACTTTGGAGAGCAAAGGCAGAGGGGGAAAGGCATAGACTGATAGGTTTTCCCAGCTGAAGGACAGAGCATCCACTTTCCAGGCTTTTTTGTGAGGAGTTCTTGTGCAAAATTTGTCCAACTGGTAGTTCTGGGGTGAGGCAAAGAGATCTATGTTTGGGCTCCCCCATTTGTGTGTCAACATGTTGAAAATCCATGGTTCCAATTTCCATTTATGTGGATCCACGAGATTTCTGCTTAGTTCATCTACCAAAATATTCTGCTTTCCTGGCAGGAATTGAGCTTGTAGTTGTACCTGATAGCTCAAGACCGTGTACCACAATACCATAGCTTGTCTGCAGAGCGGGTTGGAATGTGTACCCCCTGCTTGTTTATGTACCTCATAACTATGGTGTTGTCTGTCTTTACCATTAGTTGACCTGGATGAAGGTAGTCCTTGAAGGCTGTCAGTGCATTCTGTACAGCTAGCATTTATTTTTGATTGATATGAAGGTGCATTTGATTTGGGCTCCATTTGCCCTGAATGCACTTCCCTGCCAGATGAGGCCCCCATGCATAGTCTGATGCATCTGTAGTTAGGGTTTGGGCAGCAGGGGGTGGTGTGAATAGTAGTCCCTTGTTTTGGTGGCAGGCCTCTGCCCACCATAGGAACTCTAGTTGCAGGCAAGGTATGATAGGAATAATTGTTTCCAGGCTGTGACAATGTTGACTCCATAAACTTTTTAAGTACCACTGAAGTTTCCTCATATGCAGTCTTGCATATGGAAGAAGAATGCAGGAGGCCATGAACCCCAAGGCTTGCAGTATTTGTCTTGCAGATAGCAGGGTTTTTCTGGCCACCTGTTTGAAGTAAATCACTAACTGAATTTGCTTTTCTGGCATAGGGTAAGCCATCTGGGCAGTTGTATTCAAGCTTGCACCCAGGAATGTAATTTTTTTTGAGAGGGTACTAGTTGTGATTTTCTTTTCGTTTATGGTGTACCCTAGACAAGTTAGAACCCTTTTTACAAACACCAGATGTTTTAGAAGAATGGCCTTGTCTTCTGCCTGAATTAGACAATCATCCAGGTATGGATATATTTGAATATTTCTTTGCCTGAAAAATGCAATTACTGGAGCCAGGCACTTTGTAAAGACCCTGGGCACAGTAGATATGCCAAAGGGCAGTGCAGAGAACTGATAATGCATGTAGCCTACTTTGAAGCAGAGGTATCTTCTGCAAGATTCCCTGATTGGGATATGCAGGTAAGCCTCTTTTAGATCTAGAGTTGCCAACCAGGCATCTTTGCCTAGCATAAGAAGTAACTGGTGAAGAGTCAGCATCTTGAATTTTGGAATGTCCAGAAAGGTGTTTAGCGTAGACAGGTCCAGAACTGGACGCCATGATTTATCTTTTCTGGGTACCAGGAAAAGTCTGGAATAGAAACATTGTCCCTTTTCCCCTTCTGGCACTAGTTGAATAGCCCCCATGTTTAAGAGCAAAAGTACTTGTTTCTGAGCCTCTGCCCACTGATTTGGGGGCAGGCCTGGCCATCCGCTAGGAGTTGGCAACATGTGGAAATGATATCTGTATCCCTGGCACACTATATTTAAAACCCATTTGTCCTGGGTTATAAGTTGCCTGTTTTTTGCATGAAGTGCCAGTTTTCCCCCCAAAGGGGCAGCTAAAAGGTAAGTGCTTGGTAATTCTAAAGGAAAGTCATTGAGACTGCTTACCATAGGGAGGTGTCCTGTTTTTTTCAGATTTGGAAAAGGAGGCACCCCATTGCTTAGTTCTGAAAGCCCCTTGGGACTGAAACCTGGTGCTTTTGGAATGTCTGGGTTTGGCTTGAGTGGCACTGGAAGGAACTGGAAAGGACCAGTTCTTAGTAGGGCAGTGCCTACTAAATCTTGGAGGTTGTACTTGTAAGAAATCTTTCACAGTTTGCATATATTTAGCTTTATCTTTCATCTTTTTAAGAACTTCTTCAGCCTTATTGCCAAACAGATGGTCCTGCTGCAAAGGAGCATCCAACAATTTTGCTTTAACATGATCAGGCAGAGATTGCTCCTTAAGCCAAGCATGCCTTCTAAGCACAGACCCAGTTACAGCAGCCCTGCAAGAGGCATCCAAAGAATCAAAACCACATTGCAAAGTATGTTTTCCAACTTGTTCAGCTGAATGCAATAAATCCTGTAAATCTTTATTTTCCACACAGTCAGAAATCAACATAATTTTCTGTTTAAGAGGTACCATGATATGCTGCTAATATTTTAGCATATAGAATTGACAGTTTAAAGCCCTGATTGCCAAGGTTGCAGAAGTATAAACCTTTTTACCTCATCTATCCAGCACCCTGGAATCTCTATCAAAAGGGGTAGGATTTTTAGCAGTAGAAGCCTTAATGCCCTTGGGCCCCTAAGAAATGGTTTCAGGGTCCGCAACAGGATTTTTGAAAAATAATTTGTGGGAGTCAGGAACCCTGTAGTATCTGTCTGGCTTACAAAGTGCTGGAGGCAGAGAATCAGGAGTCATACTGGATTCTGAAAACACATCATCAACAATGTCTTGTACAGGAGGTATGGCCAAAGGCCTATGCTGAGGAAGAAGAAGAAGAAAATCCCTAAGCCTCTTTTTGGATTCAGAAAAATCCTGACTTTCCCAGTGGAAATGCTCCCTTAAGGTATGTAAAGTTTCCCCAAAAGAAAAATCCTCAGGGGGAGAAGCAGAAGGAATGGAATCCTCTGCATCAGAGTCCTCATAAGTAGGTATGGACAAATCCTGTTCATTAGAAGAGTCAGAAGAAACAGAGTCCTGTTCAGAAGATTCATAGTTAAGTTTAGCCCTAGGCCTCTTAGAAGGGTGGGGGGGAGCTGATTACCCCTGATTAGAGTAATTAAATCTTCAGCCATTTTGATCATTTGTTTTTTAGGCATAGGGGCCTGCACATGTGGCCTGGGTGTCATTTTTTTAGACATAGATCGAGATTTTGGCCTTAATATTGAAGATGGTGTCGGTTTAATATATAAATCTGTAGGCTTGAACACACCTTCAGAAGCCAGTGCCTGCACAGTGGCTCCGGACCCATCCAAGGTAGAGACATCCATGGGTTCAATAACTGAAGCATCTTGCGGCATACCGGACTCTGAATGGGTCTCAGTAAAGGCCAGTGAATCAGAAGTAGTGGGTATCAGGTGCTACAAAAGCACCTCACTGAGTACTGGTGATCTGTCGACTGGCTTAGGAGAAGTGTCGTCGGCCGTTTTGGACCTCAATGGCCTGTCTCTGCCTTTTTCTTTGCATTTTTTTGGTATTCCGGTAGTCGGATTGCTAACTGATATCATTTCTGGATAATTAAACCGTGAACCGAAATATTTAGAAGCAAACATGTACTGACGACGGATAGTGCACTGATTAAATAAAGCACAAAACCAACAACAAGGTACGTCATGGTCAGGGCATAGGCAAGGAATACAGTACAAATGGAAATCCTTATGAGGTATTTGCTTCCCATAAGTAATACAATTATTAACTTTTACTGACATCAATAAAGAGCAAGAAAAAGTTTCCCCAATGGGGTACTTAGCTTTTTAGTTGAAGACTTCGGTTCTGAAACTCGAAAATGAAAATTTCAGGAGTTGGCCGACCGGCACTTGTGAGCTGCTTCTGCTTCAGGCACCATGCGGCAAGAAAGACTGATGCAATGGCGTCAGCTGCATGTTTTATACCTCTGATGACCTGACGTCATGGAAGAAGGGACAGCAACTGATGCAGGACCCAAGACTTTGTTAATCAGGCCGACTGAGGGTAACCTGCCAGCAGATTACCCAAATGTAATGACTGCAACAGTGAAACACGAAGAACATCTCTGCAGACTGAGTGATGTAGTGACTGGTGAGCTCTTACAGGTATACCCAGTGACAAGGTACTACAGGTTCATACTAGACTAATGACCACCGGGGTATTTTACAAGCCCAGCTGTGCAACCCTACTCAGTTTTGTCCCAGATTTTCTTGGATGCCTATATAGCGGCATATGTTAGTACAAAGGTAGCTAAAGGTAATATGGGGAGGTATATTGGTTGGGGATTAATTTACTTACTGTTGACCTCTGTCCATCACAGACATGGGGGCCACACTTGGGGTGAATTTGCAATTTTCCAACCAATGATCAAAGTTTCTTTTGAATAGGATGAGGGATAAACTCAGCACACACATTCCGTAGCACAGGGATCCTTATCAGTCCCTCTGGCAGGTTCTACTTATGTTGCAGACAAAGTTCATTTCCTTGTAGCTAATGTTTCTGGTGTTGCTTTTCTTCTGAAAGTGCAAAAATCCATCAGAGATGGATCTGAGGGTGCCTTATATGATAGGCATAGACTGTGTCTCAGTAACCTGTAGGAGACTGAGTACAGAGAAAGGACCTTAAGGAGATCTGTGTAGGAAGGGGTACTCATACCCTGGATTCTGTTGGTGTGGAACCTGAGGGCATTCCAACTGTTGCAAATGCCTGATTAGGTACATGCCAAAGGGGACATTGTGCTAAATGATGGATCTGATAAGGGCTGAGTAGAGTGGTACTATTACTTCCTTGGACCTGGATGAAATATCCTTTCTTATGAGTTGGGTGACATGAAATGATTTTCTTACAATCCTGGCTACGTAAAAACAACAGAAGGCTAATGTTGCAGAAAAAATGGGTATGCCTATGAGGAGGTTAATAGGAATGAGTTAAATGGAGCATATCGATGAACTGAAGCTTAAATAATGGATTTGTTTATTGAAAGAAGAATTGATCAGGGCTTGCATAATTACTTGCATATGACAGCTCCAGTAATACCATAAAAGCCTCACCAATCCACCCTTTCACCCAATAGTAGATGGGAGCAATAGCATAACTTCAGCTGCTGCATAATGTATAGATATTACATTAAAAATCTTTTTGGAGGGAGAAAATCATATTTGTAAAGACTCCTGGAGTTTCTTAGAGAAAATTAACAATTTAGACTTTAATGCTAATGACGTTTTAATTACCATGGATGTTAAAGATTTATACACAGTGATATGACAGATCACTGGCATCCAATGGGTTACTGATTTTTTAGTAAACAGAGGGATGTCTCACAATAGTATTGATCTAATAGAAGAACTTTTGGAGCTTGTTTTAAATAACAACTTTAGCACCTTTGAGGGCACTTACTACTTGAAAAAAGTGTGGAGACACAATGCGGAGCAGTGCTTGCTAATATAGTTACGGCTTACTTGGAGCACAACTTTCTTTTTAATAGTGAATATAATGAATATTTTAGAATTTATTTACATTACCTGGACAATATTTTTATAATTTGAAAGGGACAGAAAATTGTCATAGTAAGATTTATTGATTTTATAAATAACTGTACTTCATTCCTGTCCTTTACATATGCGGTCCTGTCTGAGAAAATGTCTTACTTGGATGTATTTTTGGAAAAGGATATAATAAACCAAAGACACACATCAAGAACATATAGGAAGAGCACATATTCAAATTATTTTTTTACATTACAGTAGCTTCTATCCATTACATCAAAAAAGATCCATTGTTAAAGGACAACTGATGAGGGCAGCACGCATGGTGACCCTAGAGAATGAGTTTGTGGATGAGGTTAACTAGTTGGTGCAAATGTTTACAAAGATAGGATATCCACCACTTTTACTGAAATAATTAGTGGAAGAGGTCACTTCCAAGAGAGCTGTTGGATATTTTAAGCCTATATTGAATAAGACCAGACCTCATTGTGCTGTAAATCCCAGAAGCAATCCTGTCTCACTTTCTGAGGATGGGGAGCAACATAGTGATAAAGGTTTTTTAACCCACGTGATGAATACTGAAGGAATTAGTTTTAAAAACCACTTATGGAAGTAATTATAAAAAAGTCAAAGATATTTTAATTAAAAACTGAGTCATTTTTCAGGAGTGCTTGGAGATTATTGGGAGAATAGGCGAGAAACCAATTGTTGTATATACAATGACACATAAGGGAAATTTAATTGTCACACTAATTCTGTTGTTTATAGAGCATTGTGCACCCAATGCTCATGTTTTTATATGGGCAAAACAGAGAGTAAGTTAAGGGAAAGAATTTATAAACATTATTATGATATTAGAAAAGTTAACCCTAACAATGCTCTGGCAAGGCATATTCGGTTAAATAAGGATCACTTTTTCCATTTTATGGTTATTGACAACGTTCCTTCACCAAAAAGAGTGGGGCCATGGATGCTACATTTGAAGAAGAAAGAATTAATGTGGCAAATTTTGCTGAATGCTAATTGCTGGCCTGGGATAAATGAACATATTTCTATTAGTTGCCTGCTGAAATTGAACGCTAAGGTAATATTTTGGAAAACAGGTCTGTGGATGAACATAACAATATAAAATGCATTTATCTATTTTTAATATTTTAATACATGCAATTTTTCATATTTCTAAATGATTTAATCTTTTTAATTGAATATATTCTTAAGGTGTTTTACATCATAGTAGCATGTGATTAAAAGGATGTTTTTTTAAAAGGGGAGGTAATGTTACCAAGGAGAATACCATTTTTAATATGCTTAGCTTAATTTGTTTTTTTCAAAGGTTCTTGAAAAATATTCTATATAGATTGATTTGATTGAATATGTTATTTACTTTGAATGTTAAGGGGATGCATTCAATTTTAGGTAATCAACAATGTATTGTAGTGTATCGTAGTCTCGGAAGTGGAAATTACATCATCTTTTTGAATTGTAAAGTTATTTAATGGGTTTGGATAAAATATTCTTTTATCTGATGAAGTTCACAGATGTAAGTGGACGAAAGTGCTTTTCTTTATAATAAACTATTTGCTTGTGATTTTTATCGGCTAACCCATTTTTTTGTGCAACATTAGCCTTCGGTTGTTTTTAAATAGTTTATCCGTGTTTGTGATTCATTTTTCAGTCTTGGCTACATGTTGGTCATATACCAGATTACTGTCCTAGATGCCTAACTATCAGCACGATAATTTATTTCTTTGCACTGAGTTTTAATTCATGGCTTTCGCTCCAGTCATTTGTTTGTGTTAGACCCACTTGTAGGATGTGTCTGCCATGTCGGGGAGAATCTATAATAGCTCCCAATTATAGTCATCTGCGAATGTGGTGAGCCAGAGACCTTTGACATTAGCCTTGACTTTCAAGAAGTAGATGGCAAACAGGAGTGGGCCAAACACAGAGCCCTTGGGTACTCCGCTGGTGACTGGTCTCTTGGTGGATGTGGTCTCACTGATTCTGACTCCTGTGAGCTAGGTGGCAGTACAGTGAGTTATGTAGGGATTTATGTTAGTTCTGAGAGTTTGTCAAGAGTATCTGAGTGGAGTACTGTACTGAATTCCTTGCCAGGTCAAGGTAGGCAGTATACACTGTTTTCCACTCATTCATAGCCATTGTGAACCTCTCAAGGAACTCTGCCAGGTTAAGTACGCAAGACCTTCCCTTAACAAAGCAAAACTGGGATGGGTCCAGAGTCTGTAGGTTGCCATTATCCTTGTTCATCATTTCCATGATAATTTGTTCCATGGCCTTGCATATTAGACTTGTCAGACTGATGGATCTGTAGTTCCTGGGGTCAGTTGATGGTTCACCCTAATGAAGAATGTGATGCTTCATTCACCTTCTAAGTGACCTGCTTTGATACTGTAGTTGAACAGTGTGCCTGAAGTGGTCCTGCTGTGTCATATTTTAGGCTATTTAGGAGGCAACTGGAGATATCATAGGGGTCGATTGAAGCAGTGTTTTTGACTTTAGCTTGCACCTCCAGGATCTACTCCCTGTTGACAGTTGGGAGGAGGATATTCTAGAAGAGATTTTACAGGTGGTAGTGGGAGATAGTAGGGGTAAAGTTAGAGCTAAATCTATTAGCCAGTAGATTTGCTATGTCATCCTTGTCAGTGAAGGTTGCACCATTTACCACCTGTTCTGCACACTGCTACCTGTCAATCATCTCATACACTGTGGCAATAAATGTAAAGGAATGTTGAGGAGACTGGGTCAATAACAACCTAAAGGGGCAAGAAAAATGTAAATGCCATTTGTTTTTCCCCTCTGAAGCAGTATAGAAGACAACAATGTGCATGTACCTATTTGTTGTGTTACATGATCGCACTTCCTACTCATGTTTACGAGCTCCTATGTATTGCTGTACCAGCTCTAATGGAGTAACAAGCAGCTGCTTGGGGTACAGTATCCCTGGTCTCTAGCAAAACAGCTCCCTGTCTAATGCTTCACTTCCCTTTCATAATCAACAAATCTGTTGGCATTGAGTAAGCAGAGATACAATACTTCTGCTGCCTCCTTCCACCTACCTGAACTTGGTCAACAATCACAATGCTCGATTTGTCGATATGATACATGTATGTCACATTGGTACAGTAGGGCCACGTCGCAAGAGAAAAAAATGTAACCCATGCAATAATACCCGAGATCCAAAGATTTGAAATGTCCCAATTTCCTTATCCATAAACATGTCTTTCAGTCTCATTGTTTCCTTATGCAATACTCCATCTCTTTATATACCTTCCCATTTAGGGATGTATCCATTATTCACTCATTTGTAGGCTACAGTGTGCTGGTGCATTGCCAGATATGATAAAGTTAGCAACAAGAAAGCATTCTGACACTGCGATCCATTCGTCTTAAGCAGTGCTTAAAAACACTGGAATAGCTATTTCTATGTCACGCCTAACATTTGAATAGGGTAAGGACATCTGCAAGCACTCCTAATCTCATATGCTGTTCATTGCTGCTTGGATGCTCAGACCAAAATAAAGTACTGGTCATGCAAGACAAATGAGCACTCTGTGAAAGGGAAGAGAAGGAGAAAGTATATCATAACAAATGCTGCCACCCAGTTAAGGGTGCAAGTCACACATGGGTAGGTGCAAGTCACACATGGGTAGCCTGATTTCTACGAGGCCTGTAGAAAAGTTCACTGATTAGAGATCAGCACCCTGATTATAATATATAAGCAAGCAGCACCTCATAAAAAGCATCATCCCAACAGGCCACAAAATCATGACCACAGCATGTGCATGAAGAATCAGGTATGAAAATGCATAAACCAGTCCCAACCAATATATATATATATATATATATATATATATATATATATATATATATATATATATATATATAAATATCTGACAAAACTAAAGCCCACTACCCTCGCGACTCCCAGGTGAATTCTTCAAGATTGCTGCCAAAGCAATCTCCAATTCAGTAACTATACTAATAAACAGCTCGATAGCTGAAAGTACAGTTGTGTACCTACCATAAATGTAGATGTTCGAGTGTATTCACTGCTGCAGTCATTACTCTTGGGTTATCCTGCTGGCAGGCCACCCTCAGTTGGCCAGAATTCCAAAGTCTAGGTCCAGCGTTGGTTGCTGTCGCCTCTTCCCTGATGTCAGTGTGCCAGGGGTATAAAAGATGCAGCCGACGCCATTTTCTTCCGTTTTTCTTGCCCCAGATGTCAGGTGCCCCCAAAATGGTATGCTGAAAAATAAGCCAATAAAAATGCATGCATAAAAATAACATTTCCTTCATCTACAAGCAAATATACCAAAAAGGTTGTATAGGATGGAGAAGTGCAGATAAGTCCCAGCAAAGAAAAGGGGGATGGTGGGTGGGTGGCTAACCTGGACTGCAACAGTGAATACACTCGAACATCTACATTTATGGTAGGTACACAACTGTACTGTGTTCATCGTGTTTCACTGCTGCAGTCATTACTCTTGGGTTGAATCCCAAAGCTGAGGAAGGGCGGCTGGGCTAAATAGGGTTAGGAGAGGCTATGAGGCCCTGCAGAACTGCAGTGGCAAAGCTTGCTCTGGACTTAGAGTAAAGAGGTAAGTGGTAGTGCTTTGTGAAGGTGTGCACTGAACTCCAAGTTGCAGCCTCTAAGATATCTTTGGTTGGTACTCCTCTGAGGAAGGCTGCTGAAGTGGCTGCTGCTCTGGTGGAATGAGGCCTAATGCCCTTAGGCACTGATTTGCCATGTTGAAAATAGCAGCAACGGATGCAATTGCCTATCCATTTAGAAATAGTCTGTTTTGAGATAGCCTTTCCTTGAGATCCTGTAGCATATGACACTAAAAGTTGCTCAGTGTTTCCGAAAGCTTTAGTTCTGTCCAAGTAGAAGCGTTACTGCCTGTGTATGTCCAAAGAATGCAGAATTTTCTCACCCTTGTTCTGTGGGTTATGATAAAAGGTAGGCAAGTGAATGGTTTGGTTAAGGGCCACACTGGACACCACCTTAGGCATAAATGTAGGGTTTGTTCTCAGAAAAACCCTGTCTGGATGAAAAATGATGAAAGGTTCCACAGCCATGAGTGCTTGTAACTCCAAGACTCGCCTTGCAGAGGTTATTGCTAGGAGCAGAGCTGTTTTCCAGGATAAGAATTTAATATCTGCTGTTGATGCTGGCTTGAAAGGAGGCAGTGTCAGTTTTTCCAAAACATAATTGAGGTCCCAGGCCGGAATTGGTGCTCTCCTTGGAGGTCTAATGTTTTTGGCCCCTCTGAGGTATTGCCTTATTAAGGGATGTGAAAAGATGGATGGATCCATATTGTAATGGGCTGAAATGGCAGAGGCATGAATCTTAATTGATGAGAAAGAAAGGCCTTTGTTTAGCATCTCAGTTAGGTATTGTAAAATCTGAGGGATATTTGGTACACATGTGTCACTGCCTTGTTCCTGGTTCCAAGCACAGAATCTCTTCCATTTTTCTGCATAAGATTTTCTGGTACTGGGCCTCCTGGCCTCCAAGATAACATCCATAACAGTTTTTGAAAGAGGAGTGTTCTGAATGGCTACATTATCTGCCATGCTGCCAGATTTAAGGTCCTGAGTTGGCTGTGCAGGATCTGATTGTTTTGTTGGGTCAGTAAGTGAGAAGTTTGAGGCAATATCCATGCTGGACCTTGAGACAAGCTCTTTAGGATTGGGTACCAGTGCTGGCATGGCCAGTCTGGTGCAATCAGTATCATTTTTGGCTTCTCTTGTCCGACCTTTAGTAGTACCCTGGGAAGGAGAGGCAGTGGGGGAAAAGCATATACCTTTAGATTTTTCCAGCTGAAGGATAGGGCGTCCACTTTCCATGCTTGCTTGTGATAAATCCTTGTGCAAAATCTCTGCAATTGGCAGTTGTGAGGGGAGGCAAATAGATCTATGTCTGGGCATCCCCATTTCCTTATTATCATGCTGAAGACTTGTGGATCCAGTTTCCATTCGTGGGGATCCATGAGGTTTCTGCTTAGTTCGTCTGCCAGAGTATTTGTTTTTCCTGGCAGGAATTGTGCTTGCAGGTGAACTTGAAAAGCCAATGTTGTGTCCCATAAGGTCATTGCTTGTCTGCAAAGGGGGTAGGAATGTGTACCTCCCTGCTTGTTTATGTACCACATGACCGTAGTGTTGTCTGTCTTTATCAGTAACTGTCCTGGATGAAACTGGTCCTTGAAAGCTGTCAGGGCATTTTGAACAGCTAGCATCTCTTTTTGATTGATGTGGAGATGCATGTGCCCTGAATACATTTTCCTGCCATATGGGACCCCAGGCATAATCTGATGCATCCGTTGTCAATGTCTGTCTGGCTGTGGGTAATCTGAATGGCAGACCCTTGTGGTGACAGGCTTCTGTCCACCATCAAAACTCCTGTTGCAGGCATGGAATGAGTGCAATTACTGTCTCCAGGCTGTGGCAATGCTGAGTCCAAACACTTTTTAGATACCATTGCAGTTTCCTCATATGCAGTCTGGCATATGGAATTACTATAATGCAAGATGCCATGAAACCCAAGGCCTGCAGGATTTTCCTTGCAGATAACTGGGTTTTTATTGCCAATTTCTTGAAGTAAGTAGTCAGTTGCTTTTGTTTGTCTGGCGTGAGATAAGCCATCTGGGCAGTTGTATTTAAGCTTGCACCCAGGAATATTATCTCTTGAGAGGGCACTAGTTTTGATTTCTTTTCGTTTACTGTGTACCCTAGGCCAGTTAGTAATCTTTTTACAAACGCCAGATTCTTCAGAAGAATGTCTTTGTTCTCTGCTTGAATTAGGCAGTCGTCCAAGTATAGATACATTTGAATTCCTTTTTGTCTGCAAAATGCAATTACTGGTGCCAGGTATTTTGTGAAGACCCTGGGCGCAGTAGATAAGCCAAAGGGCAGTGCAGAGAATTGGTAATGCACTGAGCCAGCTATGAATCTGAGGTATCTTCTGCAAGATAGTTTGATTGGGACATGCAGGTATGCCTCTTTTAGGCCCAAAGTTAGGAGCCAAGCTTTCTTGCCCAGCATGGGCAGTAGCTGCTGTAGAGTCAACATCTTCAATTTTGGAACTTCCAGAAACAAATTTAGTATAGACAGGTCCAGAATTGGTCTCCAGGTTTTGTCCTTTCTGGGTACTAGAAAGAGTCTGGAGTAAAATCCTTGCCCCTGCTCTTGTTGTGGTACTTGCTGAATGGCCCTCATGTCCATGAGGGCTGTAATTTGTTTTTGTGCCTCTGCCCATTGATTGTGTGGCAGGTCTGGCATACCTTTTGACCTTGGTAGGGTGTGAAAATGGAACCTGTAGCCTTGGGACACTATGTTCAGGACCCATTTGTCTTGGGTAATCATTTGCCAATTTAATGAAAAAAGTGCTAGTTTTCCCCCTAAGAGGGCTGCCAAATGAAAAGTGCTTGGATCTGGTAGAGGAAAGTTTTTGGGACTGTTTCCTGTAAGGTTGTGATTTGTCTTCTCCACTTTTGGAGGTAGGAGCACCCCACTGTTTAGGCCTGTATGAGCCTTGGGGCTGAGATCTGCCTCTGGGATGCCTGTATCTGCCTCTTTGTGGTCTGTCTGCCACTGGAAAGGACCAATTTTTAGAGGGCCAGTTCCTGCTAAACCTGGGTGGCTGTACCTGTAAGAAATCCTTGACTGTCTGCATGGATTTTGCTTTATCCTCCATTTTTTCAACACCTCTTCTGCTTTAGCCAAGCATGCCTCCTAATAACAGATCCTGTAACAGCAGCCCTGTAAGAGGCCTCCAGCAAATCATAACCACATTGCAAAGTATGCTTTCCCACTTGTTCAGCTGCATGCAATAAATCCTGCAATTCCTTTTTCTCTGAACATTCAATATTTGTCAACATTTTCTGTTTAAGCAGTGACATTAAATATTGCTGATATTTAAGCATATGAAACTGACAATTTAAAGCCCTTACAGCCAGGGTAGCAGAAGTGTAGACTTTTTTCCCCCATCTGTCTAGAGCCCTAGAATCCCTATCAGAGGGGACAGGGTTTTTTGCAGTGGAAGCTTTAACCCCTTTGGGACCCTGAGATATAGTTTCTGGGTCAGCTGCGGGGTTTTTATATAGGAACTTATGAGAATCCGGGACCCTGTAGTATCTGTCTGGTTTAGCTGGTGCAGGGGGTAATGACTCAGGGGACAGGCTGGACTCTGAAAATACATCATCTACAATGTCCAGAACAGGTGGAATAGTAAGGGGTCTGTGCTGAGGAAGTAGCAGAAAGTCTCTGAGCCTTTTCTTAGATTCAGAATAATCTTGGCTCTCCCAGTGGAAATGCTCCCTCATGGTATGCAGGGTTTCCCCAAAAGAATAACCCTCAGGAGGAGAGGCTGAAGGGATGGATTCTTCAGCATCAGAATCCTCATAGGGAAGCATGGAGTAATCCTGTTCAGAAGAGGATTCAGAGGAAATGGAAACCTGATCAGAAGAATCATACTCTGTCTCTTGCCTAGGCCTCTTATCAGGAGGGGGATGGGAGTCCCTGATCAAACTAATTAGGTCTTCGGCCATTTTGAGCATCTGTTTTTTTAGGCATGGAAGCCTGAGAAGGAGAATGCTGTACTTGTTTCTTTGTCTTTAGAGCTGCTTTAGTTTTTGTCTTTGAAGCTGAAGATGGCTTAATATATAGTTGTGTAGGTCTGAAGACACCCTCAGAAGCCGATGCCTGCTCAGCAGCTCCGAACCCATCTGAGGGAATGATTTCTGAGTGTCTAATACCTTGAGTTTCCAGAGGCCCAGTCAGCTCCACATGGGAGTCAGAAGCGGCCTGTGGCTCTGAGGTAGCGAGCACCAGGGGCTGCGAAAGCGCCTCACTGAGAACCGGCGAACTGGCGACTGGCCTAGCAGAGGCTTTGTCGTCAGTTTTGGACCTCGGATACCTATCCTTTTCCTTGGCCTTGCATTTTTTGTAAACTCCGGTTGTCAGCTGGTCCAATGGCATTATATAATTAAATCTTCGGCCAAAGTAATGAAATGCAAAATCGAACCGACGCTTGATAGTGCGTTGGTTAAATCTAGCACAAAACCGACAGCTAGCAACATTGTGATCAGGGCCTAGGCAAGGAATACAGTAAGAGTGAAAATCCTTATGAGGTATTTGCTTCCCACAAGAAATACAATTGTTAACTTTTTCTGACCGGTCTGGAGCAAGAAAAAAGTTTCCCCAATGGGGTACTTAGCTTTAATGAAGACTTTGGTTCTGAAATTCGGATTTGAAAATCTCAGGAGTCAGCCGACCGGCACTTGCGAACTGCTTTTGCTTCGGGCACCGCGCGGCAAGAAAGACTGAAGAAAATGGCATCGGCTGCATCTTTTATACCCCTGGGGCACTGACGTCAGGGAAGAGGCGACAGCAACCGACGCTGACCTAGACTTTGGAATTCTGGCCGACTGAGGGTGGCCTGCCAGCAGGATAACCCAAGAGTAATGACTGCAACAGTGAAAAACGATGAACATCAACATATTCAAGCCCCCTGGAAAATCTCTCATATAATACCAATACACAAAGGCGGCAACTCTACTGACTTCACGAACTACCGTCCAATTGCCATACTATCCCCTTTTCCAAACTCCTTGAAAAATGCATTCACTCCCAAATACTAAACTAGTTACTAATAGTCTGCTGGCTGAAACACAGCATGGATTCTATCCAAATCATATTACCAGTACACCCTTATCAGTTTCTCCAATACCATGAATCAACAATGAAACAATGGCAATTTTCTTTCTTCCATATTCTTAGACCTCTCCAAAGCCTTTCACATGGTTTCCCATTCCAAACTACTAACTGTACTCTCCGAACTCAAACTTCACAACTCGGTACTATCATGGTTCAAAGACTATCTATCAAACTTTCAACAAGCTATTAAATGGGAAAACATCTTATCTCCCCTTCTCCCCGTAAACATAGGTGTTCCACAGATATCCATCCTTGGACCCCTTCTCTTCACCATAATCGCCAACAATCTACACAAGGCTATCCTCCATACCAACTTGGTCCAATATGTCAGTGATTCTACCCTAATATGCTCTGCCCCATTACTCCAACAATTACAACAAATCACCCAAAAATTCTCACAACTAATACTTAACCCCCACAAAAAAACCCCACAGCTAATGTTATTCCATCCCTCAAAAGCTACTGACCCAATACCATCATTTAAAATATCATCCTCCAACAGTACCCCCATCACACCCATTGCCCAAAGTAAACTTCTATGAGTAATCATAGATCACAATACGACATTTGACAAACATATAGCTCAAACCATGACAAAGGTTCACAAAAAGCTAGGCACCCTCTATAGATGCAAAAATTACCTAGCCTCTAAAAGTAAAATTACCATTGCAGGAACCCACCTACTCTCCACACTTCTGTACACCTCCCCAGTACTAACCAATCTAAACAAAAGTAACCTAACTAAACTAACTACCTGCTACAACAAAATACACTATTCTCCACTGACTCATTTTATATATCCCATGATTGCTATTCCCTTAAAAACTATCCTGGTTAGAATTATCAAACCTAATAACTTTCAATCAAGTTACTATAGTCCATCAAGTCCTCTGTCACCCCCTAAAAAACCCTGCCCTACATGGACTACTACACCACGATGTTAGTAATCGTCCACAAAACACCATCAAATCACTAGCTGGGATTGACAAAAGCAAATATAACTCTGGGGACTTCCGCTATGCTACTGCTGTCACAAAAACATGGAACACACTTCCTCTAGAAGTCCGGTCACTAGAAAACATACATGACTTTAAGAGACTTCTTAAGTTACATTTATCCAAATCATGGACCTGCTCCTGTATGCACCCTGGATAAAAACTACCCACCCTTTTACACACATCTCTCTCTCATCTAAGCTATCTCTTTTAGTGCATCTATACCTTAAATGCAGACAGATTGCATATTATCCTTACTAGGGCTGCATACTGTGCATCACTGTGTGCCTACTGTTGCAGTTCAAAAGATGCAAGTGTTATCTCTTTACTCTGTGCATTAGTATTGTGTACTAGTTTATATGTTGCCTCTACTTACTGCCTATTGTATCACTGTACTGTATTTATTACTGTATTTATTACTGTATTACTACTGTATTCATTATTTTTGCTAAAATTGTTGTTAATTGTATATTATTACTGGATGGAGCATTTTTCTCTAGACCTCCGCTGAAAATGGGCAGCTCTGCCCAGTCGGACATTTTCCCGGTAAACAAATGTAAAATAAAATGAAGAATAAAATAATACACAAAGGCATGCAGTGCATATTCTGTGAAATGGAATTTATTATATCTCAGTTTAAATTATGTTAACTGAAAATTAGTGTCTTGACTGCACTATTTTTGAAGTCTCTGACTACTGCAATGAAATGTATCTACTTCTTTGAGATAAAATGTTGTCTAAGACTAATGTTGCAAGGGAAACACAATCTTCCACAAGTAGGGTTTTGGACCAAATCTCACCTCAAAACGTTAATATGTACACTTCTGGTTATGGAAAACAACCTGAAACAATGAATTCTCAAGTGACCCCAGATGAATTTCCTACAAAAGCAGCACATACTGATTAAACACATTTTGAGTGATAAAAGCTGGAGCTTTACTGCTCTGTTAGAGAACGGATTTTTCAATTAATACTGGGTCATATAAAAGGAAAATACAGCTCTACCATTTAGAGGGATATAACCATGGATAAGACCCAGGCAGTTGCCCTGAGATAGATTATTAGCTGGGGCACATGTAGAAGCTGTCACAGGAAGGGTGGGCAAGTATGCTCTTGGTGAGGAGCAGATAAATTAGGCCATCCAATGCCACAATGCAACAGAGGAGGGTAATGATGGAAGAACAACCCAAGGACAGGGGTATGGCAACCAAGCCTTTGTGAGGCTCAGGTAGCCCTCAATGAAGTTCATGGTAGTATGCATTGAATGGGGAGGGCATAATGGTAGCTGTAGTAATGCAGGTGATACCTCTCCCAGGTAGGGTACAGTTAGAAATTAAAAATGATCTCACTGCCAGTATTTCAGTTAGAGCAATGAAGACCTCTTGTTTTTGTCTGATTGATGAGTATGCCATGGAATGCTCTCTCCCCACTGATGGGTAATGAATGAGCAGTGGTGGCAGCTTGATAGTCAGCCAGCATCGGAGCTACATAAATGATATAAAAAATAATACAATAAGAGGAAAACTAAGCTTGTTATGCAGCTGGTGTTATCTCACCTACACAATAGGCCTAAGATGTTTGAAGAAAATACTGGCAATAATAATGTTGTCAAGAAACTGAACTAAGGTGAAAAAAAAAACATTGACAGAGTTGCTGCCCTCACTGTATCTAATCACTGAAAAAATGATCAGCTTTGTCATTGGTGTAATGCGATAAAGCCTAGACTATTTTCTAAAAAAACATAGGCTCAATCTGATAACAGGTAGTGAAGGAACTTCTGAAGGTCATGTTGGAAAGAGGACAGAAAGCTAGCTTGCCTTTTACAATGGGAAGATGTGACACACATGTGCAGGACTGACTTCTCATATGTAAAATTCATGGTGCATACTGGAAACCCCACAGGAGTGCTTGGTTTAAGGGTTCAGAGTGTCATGAGGCACATATCAGAAAGTAAGGGGCACACCTTTGTTGAGGTACATTGCATGCTGAATCATGTAGCATGCTAGCAGGTATGCAGATTGGGGGTTAGGCCTCCAAAACACAAAACTCTTGTCCCTGACATGGAAAATGACTCCATATACCTCCTGTTGAAATGAATAGGCCATAGGGCTCGCACCTGCCAAGGGAACAAACTGGCCAACTGGGTAGGCAATGGAAAATGTCTGATGGTTTCTACAGGGAGATGCGAGGCATATTACAAAAACATATAAAAATTATCAACAACTGATGTGCATCAAGAGCTCCAAGGAACAGGCAGTAGTAGACTTTGACAAAGCGTTAGATGAGTGAGTATTTTGATATATAGGTTAATAGATTAGTACTAAGCTAACTGCCCTTGCGAGCCATTTTAAGCCTAGCCAATTATTCCTTGTGAGACTCAAACCCTGCACCTTGTGTTTGTAAGGCAAACACCTTAACCATTAGGCTACCCTCCCAACCCCTTGCTACTTGCCTTGCAATAACATGCTAAGGAAGTCTATTCCCCTGTGATAGATAAGTAATGCTAAATAGGGCAGCTGTAAAGCAAACATATACTGAGGATAAATCATGAAGAAAAAAAAATCAGGCTTGTTGGTTTCTCACAACAAGATGAAGTAGGGTTGTCAGATGACATTGTGAGATCCATGCTAAACAAATGCACTGGGATCCCTAAATCATCATCTTCTTTCGGCTGCTCCCGTTAGGGGTCACCACAGTGGATCACCTGTTTCCATTTCTTCCTGTTCTCTGCATCTTGCTCTGTCAAACCAACCACCTGCATGTCCTCTCTCACCACATCCATAAACCTTATCTTAGGCCTTCCTCTTTTCCTGTTACCTGGTAGCTTTATCCTTAGCATCTTTTTCCCAATATACTCAGCATCCCTCCTCAGCACATGTCCAAACCAACGTAATCTTGCCTCTCTGGCTTTGTCTCCAAACCTTCCAACCTGGGCTGACCCTCTAATATACTTATTCCTAATCCTGTCCACCCTCGTCACACCCAGTGCAAATATTAACATCTTTAACTCTGCCACATCCAGCTCTGACTCCTGCCTTTTTGTCAGTGCCACTGTCTCCAGCCCATATAACATAGCTGGTCTCGCTACCCTCTTGTAGACCTTCCCTTTCACTGTTACTGGTACCCGTCTGTCACAAATCACTCCTGACACTCTTCTCCACCCACTCCACCCTGCCTGTACTCTCTTCTTCACCTCTCTTCCACACTCACCATTACTCTGACCTTCAAATCAAGCAGGCACATAGGATATTTTCTCCAGCTGAAGATACAATATGAAGAGACCTTGAAAACAGATAACTAATTTTTCTAAATGTGATCTGAAAGTGTGGCTGTTGCCCCTGGTCTGGAAGACGGGTAATAGTATGTAGTACAATTGGGAAATGGGTTTCTCTTACCTGGATTTTTGCCAGGAAACAAGGAGGAAAATCTCTCACTGTGTCCCAGTAATGAGGTTCGAAGTGTAAACAGAGTTATCACTTTAACTGCCTTATTGTAAGGCTGTCCAGAATCATCAGGTTGGACTGCTTTGCATGTGAAGATATACCATATGACTCCCCCTCCAACATTCTGGGAATACTTGAAGTGCCTGATTTGTGAGATTTTGTTGTCTTGCCAATACTTGCCCATGGAAATAATACCTTTTAAAGTGAGCAGGCTTAGTGATCTCATTTAAAGAGCTAGAGTATATGCATACCTGAAGAAACTGCGCACTCACATTCTTTGCTTACAGGAAGCTCATTTGTCTGCTTAAGAACACACTAAGGTGATTAAGTCTGGGTATAATTGGAGACTAAGTCTGGGTATAAGGGGTGGCTAAGTCTTGGTATAAGGGGTGACTAAGTCTGGGTGTAAGGGGTAGTTAAGTCTGGGTATAAGGGGTGGCTAAGTCTGGGTATAAGGGTTGGCTAAGTCTGGGTGTAAGGGGTAGCTAATTCTGGGTATAACTGGTGACTGTCTGGGTATAAGGGGTGACTAAGTCTGGGTATAATTGGGGACTAAGTCTGGGTATAATTGGTGACTGTCTGGGTATAAGGGGTGACTAAGTCTGGGTATAACTGCAACTAAGTCTGGGTATAAGGGGTGACTAAGTTTGGGTATAAGGGGTGACTAAGTCTGTGTATAAGAGGTGACTAAGTCTAGGCATAAGGGGTGGCTAAGTCTTGGTATAAGGGGTGACTAAGTCTGGGTGTAAGGGGTAGTTAAGTCTGGGCATAAGGGGTGGCTAAGTCTTGGTATAAGGGGTGACTGTCTGGGTATAAGGGGTGACTAAGTCTGGGTATAATTGTGACTAAGTCTGGGTATAATTGTTGACTAAGTCTGGGTATAACGGGTGACTAAGTCTGGGTATAAGGGGTGACTAAGTCTGGGTATAATTGTTGACTAAGTCTGGGTATAAGGGGTGACTAAGTCTGGTTTTAAGGAGGAGTGGCACTACTCTTCATTTGAGATATATATGTAAAGAGGAGAACCCACCTTGGTAGCTAGAGCCTGCCATTCTTGAGTGTTCTACCATATCATATATCAAAACAACAACTACTCAGCAGTGAAAGGAAACTGGGGGACATGGAGAAGTGCAAGAGCTGGTGTTTACAGAATGCAATCAAGTCTGTAGAGGAACTGCAGCAGATCCTTGCAGAGCTATAGCAACGTGTATAAGGTGTGCAGTATTAATGCAGTATTGTAACTTGATTACAGATCCATCTGGTTTTCAGAACAGGCCAAGAGTTAGAGGAGTTCCACATACTGGGAGCTGTTTCTTCACATTGTACTCTGGTAGGATTTGAAAACGTGGCTCAAGCTTTAAAGCTGATGGGGCAGACATGCATGTATTTTCTTAAAGATATTCAACATATTCTGGGATTAGCAAGTTTATTGTGATTCATTTTTTTTATTTGGTGGTTCTAGAAATAATAATAGTTTCAGATCATTCATCTCCGCCCCTTTCTGTCACATAATCTAGACTTACCATCTAGACATGGGTGTTCTGACACTTCCATTTGCTCTTTTAAATATTTTTGTGGATAGTTTGTGGACAATTTGGGGGAACAAATAAATAGATTTGTAGGAGGATAGAAGTGCCTTTAAAATGATTATGATGCATCATACTAAAACTATACAGTTGAATAGCAATGTGCAACTGGAAGTAAAGCTGAATGGTGATTTTGCAGTCCCAGCAGGCTAGGTTTAGAAGTGGATATAGAAATGTGAAAAGAGGAAGTATTGAAATTTCTGGATGTTACCATGGAGTTTAGAAGTAAAGCTTTAATATTTAATTTTTATTTATATAGTTCAACAAGGATACAAAAATATGTGGTTCTTTGTAAAAGACATACAAAAACAGAAAGGATGATAGATAATCAACCAAAGATTCGAGTTATAAGATCTTCACAAATTCTAAGATAATTCTAGGAGAAATATATGGATTTATACAAAGTGGCTGCTTAAAAACTTTATCATGCTGGGAAAGTGAGTGCTTTCAAGGCTATTTGGACTTAAACAGACTTCATTTTGAGCAAAAGAACTGGTTAATGGCCATATTTTTTTAACAAAAGGATTAGTAGACATCTTAGTGACCCCAGAGGTAAGTTCTCTGGAATGGTTGGATGTGAGAAAAGTGGACACACAGGGTTGGAGAAAGTCATAAAAATGGTTCTGAAGAGTCCTGCTGTTCCCCTTTTGTTGCATGAAGCAGTGGTCTCAGTGACAGTTAAACAAGGGACATCCATTTTGCTCACCTTCCTATCATCCCACATGTATTGAAAATGGGGACAACAACTTCTGGTCTGGCCCTTGCATTGCTGAAACTGACTGATCCAGGTCAGCACAAATTTATTTTCCAGGCAGGCAGATATTTGACAACATCAAAATCAAATAAAATGCAAATACTTACTCTGGATGCACAGAAAGCTTTTAACAGAGGAGAATGGAATTTCTTGAGTTTGATTTTGGGAATTTTGGGGTTTTCTGCAGAGTTTTCCAGATTAATTACGTAGACTTACAAAGGATCTAGGACTTGTGTGAAAGTTATTTCAAGAGATATGTCAAAATTTGAATTTGGAATAGAAACCAGGCAGGGGTGACCACTCTTTCTCCTACTACTGCTGTATACCTAGAGCCCTAGGGGAAATATTACACAAATCAAGTATAGCTGAGTGTCAGATAGCAAATAGGCAAAGCAAGCAGTCTTTCTTTATGCTAATAATTTGTGGATGTATTTAAGTGAACTAGAAAAGGATCTTCCTAATTTATTTCATATATTGGATGATTTTGCTATATACTTGGGTTATAAAATAAACAAGTCAGTGCTGCAGTGGTTAGGGTTGTCACCTCACACCAAGAGGTATTCCGGTTCGATTCTCAGCTGGGGTGCCTTCTGTGTGGAGTCTGCATGTCTTTCCAGCATTTGTGTGGGTTTCCTCCTGGTGCTATGGTTTTCTCCCACATTCCAAAGACATGTGCTCGGAGCACTTCTCCCCGGGCCTCCTCTGAAAATGGACTGTGTCTCAGTTGGACTTTCCTGGCAAACAAATGTTAAGTTAACAGCCAACATGGTTAAATACTTAGTAACCTGAATTAGCCCAGCAATTACTTGTTTCAATAAAAGTTTTCTATAAAAATTTAAATGTGCAGATTTAGTTAGGAAATTGATGAATCATATTTTGGACTTGAATCAAAAATCATCCATACTCCATATGTTCATGTCTCCCTTTACCCTTTTATACCTTTTAGGCTGTTTCATGTTCCCCAGGAACGAAGGTCTTTAGGAAGATTAAAATCTGTTAATCATTTTTGTGTGAAAATGATAAACCAAATTGTAGCTGGGAACAAGTTCTTCCTGACAAACAAGGAATAAAATTTTGGTATGCCTGATTTATGGTCATATTACCAAGCTTCATAATTATTTTTTTTATTTTGCTGATATGAAGCTTTAAGATGATAATTGTAAGAAGAAACAGTTATTTGTGCTAGATCATAGCACCAGTGATTGTCTTCTTTGGCTCATATCTTGAGTCAGAAATGTGAGTGAGGGGATGAAACTCTTTTCCTCAGCGAATGAAGGGATAAGTTGGTCTTTTGACGCTTTAAGGTTAGCTTTGCTGAAATATATGAAATATTTAATGTCTGATTTTACACACAAGCTGGGCAGCAATGAAAACCTAGGCCAGTTAATGGGTTGACTTGATGGACACACTTAGATTAACCATTGAGATCACTAGATTTAACTTGAGCCAATCAGTTGTACAGTATGTATTACAAAAATTTAAATTACATTTTTTGTGACTATTAGGAGATAACAGCTGGATAACCAGCATCCAGCTCTCTGGATAATGTTTCTGAGAGATAATGAAGAGGTTAATTAGTGGCTACAGAGTTTGGTTCATTTTCTCACCATGACATAGAAGAATAAAGCTCTGACTGTGATCATTATGGCCTGTATTCGATTAGTAGCATGCATGCTAGAGTTGATGGACCAGGAGGATGGAGAGACTGTGATGCCAACTTACCTATTCTGGGTGAAGGGAGGTGGTTCTGGCTTGCAACCTTGGTGACAACAAGAGGAATCAATAAGTGTGTGACACCTGCACAGCATGCTGGAAACATGCTGCCAAGTGATGCTTTGTACATAGAAGACAGAAAAATAGTGTGTGTGTGTGTGTGTGTGTGTGTGTGTGTGTGTGTGTGTGTGTGTGTGTGTGTGTGTGTGTGTGTGAGTGTGTGTAAGTGTGTATGCATGTGTGTGTGTGTGTGTGTGTGTGTGTGTGTGTGTGTGTGTGTGTGTGTCTGCCTGCTTTCTTGAGACCTTGTTATTTGCTGTCTCCTAGTCTAGAAATGCTCAATTGGTATGTGTATTCATTTATCAATCACTCTGTCCAGTACTTTCATGCAGTGTGACAAAAAATTAAGATCTCTGTACTGTCCACAGTTGTGAATAACTCCTTTGTTCCTGCACAATGGCATTATAATTCTTATTGTTCATATATCCATATAATTTCTTGGCCTGTTTGGCCAAGATCAAGTGTAGTGTCTGTTATTAGCCATAAGTTTTGCAGCAATGTCTGCATAACAAATGCAGAACAGAAAACATTAATCACTGGGGTTATAAGAAACTTGGAAGGGTAGAATGTTTATATTTGTAAGATGATGGAGAAGGTGGAAAGGGCACTGAGACTTCTGAAGGCTGATAGGCCACAGGGACCAGATGGGATCCTAATGAGGTTGCCAAAACCATTATTGTGCTTTTGCAATATCAATGACAGACCTACATAATAGGTCTCTTAAGGTGGAAATAATCTTGGGAAATGTAGGCAAGCAGTAGCAAGATGTGATCCAGGAGGTTACCAACCTAACAGATTGAGGAAAATGATGCAAAGCAGTAGTTAGGTTAGGAATTACAAGATTCCTTCAGCATAAATGGTTGAGCAGTGTCTTCCTGCATGGATCTACTCCAGATAGAACCTATCACATTAACAAGATGCATTTCTATGATTAGGTTACTAGGAAAGTACAGAGTTAGCTTTGGGTGTGTAAAGCATCCGGCATTTCAGCAAAACCTTAACTCACTCCCACAAAATCGACTTTTTGCAAAGATGAGGAGAATGAAGCAGGTGGCAAACTCTGAGAATGGTTATATAACAAGGAACAAATTATGAGCTGTCAGACACTAAGTAAATGACATCTGTCATACTGCAACAATTGATTTGTACCCTATTCTACATGTCTGAGACTTCATGCCTGGTACAAAATACGGAGTTAAATCTTTTTGCAGATGATACCAAGGCTGGTGGTGTGGTAGTCTAAAAGATGGAAACTTTGTTTCAAAACTTATAAAATGCACAGAACTACAACATAATGGCACACCATGAGCTGAATATACAGCTAAAGGTGCAAGGTGAAAAAAATCCAGAACTGGAAAAGGATAAGGGTGCAACCATTAGGGAAAACTTAAACCATCAAGTAAATATTGAAAGGACAGGAGCAAATCAAATTTTGCAATGTATAACAGGGGTGTGGAATCCAGATGAAATGGAAGTGATGATATTACTTTATCAGGCACGTGACAGTTCACAGACAAGGTACTGTGTGCAGTTCTGGGCACCTTGTAAGAAAGGTGAGGTCACAAGAATGTAAAAAATAAAGTGACTTAGCCAGTGCAGGGAGAAAATGTGCTGAGACAGCAGGAAAGATCAGTTTACCACTCTCCCTTCAAAACCAGATTTCATCAAGCTGCTCTAAACAACCCACATTATGCACTTAACTTTATGTCTGACAGAAATATGCTTACAGATGTTAAAAAGAGTCAGGGACATCTAAATGGTATGCTTTCATGGGCAACCTGTGGGAAATGGAGTAATGAAGGTAGGAAATTTGGGGAAAGTCATACAGTATTCATTTTGAAGACATGGAATCATACCTAGGCAGCTGAATGCCCTTATATAACAATAACCCTCTTATTAAACTACATGAGAAAGCCAATAACTTTTGTGAACACAGCATTTTATGTTCTAATTCTACAGGTATAATTTCTAACCTGCCCTGTGTGAACAGCAGTGAACAGCAAAGTGTGATATTTCTTAACTATGTTTGTCTGATGTTCATGCTGCCTTCTAACGACTGCTTATTAATTTTATGTGCATCTTTCTTCCTTATGTTATATTAAAGCCATCCATTTCTTTTATTTTTATTGCATTTCCATTGGCAAAGCAATATGATGCCTGCAGCTAGCTAATTTTGAAATTGTCACTAAAGAGAATAATACCTGTATTACGTGGAACTTCCCATCTCATAAGCAAAATGATGTTATATATCAGAAGCCTGGATCAAAACTGTTGTGCTTTATCTAAAATGACTGCATGTGTAAATTGCACTGAATACTTCATCTGGGTCTGCACATTTAGTCCACACTAGAGCTATACCACTTAATTTACATTTCTGGAAACATATTTAAGGGAAGTTTCACTGAGGTACTCTGCCAATGCTTATGTACCTACTGCAGAAATACAAATCCTATCTGATTGAAGCAAAAGGTTTGTTAGCCATCAAGGACTTAATAAGGCTACTTGCGCCATCCAGACAGCTGTCTAACTTTCAGCTGTTTAAAATATACAAACTTTCTAAAGAACATCTTCCATCCCAAGGTGTTCTATCCTGCCTTAGTGTTCTGGAGATAAAATCTGCCCTGACGGATAAATGTAGTCATCCACATGTCTGTGAAATAATAATTTCTATCTCTGCTGCCTCTTCTAACTTCTGTGGTTTTGTTATGCTAGCGTATGTGTATTCAAATTCAGTACCACTTTCTGTTGCCGGCATAACAAGTATTTGTTTAGGTGAACCTTACTTTGCGAAAATTACTTAATTGTTCTTGCATCACTTTTTTTGGGGGGGGGTGGGGAAAGGGGGAGCGACTTTTAATTTGGTAATTATTTAAAGTCCAAGATTTGTGAGTGCAAGTCCTGGAACAGAGAGACAGAATGTGCAAAAATGGGGGCTACATACACTAAGTCTGAAATTGCTGCATCTCAGAGGATTCCCTTTTATCTAATGTATGATGATCTTGGAGTTGCTATACATAACTAGTGGGTGGGCTATGCAACCCTTTTTGTGACTCTTGATGGATTCTTGAATTTAGATCAAATGTTCTGAATGTCTAGTACCACAATACCGATGGTCAGAATGTAAAAATAAATAACAGCTTTTTTTGCAGGGGGCAAGCCTCCCTCCACACCCCTACACTTCCTACTAATCAAATTCACTAATTTCAAGACTGCAGTACAGTGAGGACAGAGCCAATTCCCCGATCCCCACAATATCATAATTGCATGCTGTAGGTTTCCCTTTTCTACATATAAGTCAACATTTCTGAAGTCGACGTCTAGATTTTGACATTGTGTCTCTCAATCTTTACATCTGTTGAGATAGTGTCATATAACCACTCCACGTTTGCTGTTCTCCTGTAGTTTTGCAGTTTTTCTTATAATTCTAGGACTTGTCTCTTAGCATTTGTGGACAAATCCAAACATAATCAAGGTCAAAGACCCAAATCAAGGACACTTTTTAATACTGGCATTATTAGAAAGATAAAATGTATAAATTAAAAAGATCTACTAAAATATGTTTTCTGAAGAAAAACAAGAATGAGTTTTTAATGCCTCTCATTATCTGTTACTTAAATGCACAGTGTTTTCTCATAATATCAGAAACTATATAAAGGGAACACCAAAATGCTCATACAAAAGCAAAGGGAAATCAAGGACAGCTGAGAGGCACACAATTTAGGCACGGCTGTTTCATGTAAAGAAATCACCACTACAAATGCAAGCATCTTTAAATTCAGTTTTGTCTTTAATCACATGTGCATAGTTCTGCACTTCTTCGCATTTAGACCCTGGTCAGTAGGACCACTCATCTACTATTGAACTCTAGGGCTATGAGGAATCTGCGTCATCTGCAAAGTGCTACTTTTATTTGTTTGCTAACTGGGTTGGTTCATGGCCCCTCTTCAGTCAGCAGCATTCCGCAAGTACAAGGATAAATAAAACAATAGAATAATTAAACAGACAAATTAGTATACCCAATAAGCCAGCGTAGTTTTGGGACTCGGGAGATGAGAGAAAACTACTGCACCCACATAAAATGGATGTAAAGAGTGGGAGGACATGCAAACTCCATGTAGACAGACATAAGGAGCTAGGATTGAACTCCAGGGCTATGAGGAAGACATCTTACCTCTGACACATTATTCCATCAAAAAGGCTGAAAAAGGCTAAATTAAATACTATCTGAAAAGAAGATGTCACTAGTTATTGTTACAGTAGTGAAATGTACACTTCAAAATTTCTCACACTTAGCCACAACCTAAACAAGGATAATTAAAAAAGGCATTCTTGCATTTTAATGATGTAACGATTTAGAATATTTACTGTGCCACATATTGTGTAGAAAACCCAAATCACTGTTATTATAAAAAATGAAGTTATTACCTACAAGTGATGTACAACCTTTTGATCATGTACTTAGGGATATTCTTGTAGCTGTAATGCTATTAAAGATCTGTATGTAACACAATGTGCATGTGATCCTTTTGTGGGCGTAAAACTGCCAGCTTAAATAAGAAAACATAGCCTATCACACTTGTATATAATAACGCTGTATCGTTGTAAATGTGCATGTTAAAATCCATTGCAATGAACATGTGTGTGAATTTCAGAAATTAAACAGGGTACTTTCTAGCCATACAGCAATATTTATGCCCCTGAAAGTAACATTTCTTTGCAACAGTAACTTTAAAATATTATTTATTTATTTATTTGTTTGTTTGTTTGTTTTATTTTTACTTAAAAATGCCAAGAACGTTTATTAATGGCTACTGGTTACTAGCCAATAGCTGATTAAGGGATACTGATCACAGCATGATTAAATAGGTGGACTGAAAAATTTTTAAAGATCATGGAAATATTCACTTTATTGTTTATTTGTGTCTTTCGGCTTTTTCCGGTTAGGGATCGCCACAGCGGAACTCCGGTCCGCTAATGATTGGCAGTAGATTTTTACATGCCGGGTTGCCGGCCCTGACGCACAACCTTTGAGGTACGCCCATTCACGCATGTCTCCACACAAAAGATGCTCTAGCTGAGCATCCAACAGGACAACGTCTTACTGTGAGGCGACAACACTACCGCAGCACCACCACCGCAGTCATTTATTGTGATATTTTATTAATTTTCTAATACTACCATAAATGTTCCTAATTTTTACTTTATAATTATAGGTTGATAATGAGCACTTTCTGTTGCTTTCACTGTTTTGTTGGTTCAGGCTGGGTATTTATAATTATGTTGCTCTCTTAAAGTCCTTCTATGCATGGAAAGCTCCCTCAGAAGAGCTAATACAATAAATTTTGAAACTGTTCCTAAACAATGCTAGTTTTGCATACATGACATATATATATATATATATATATATATATATATATATATATATATATATATATATATATATATATATATATATATATATATATATATATATGTATATATATATATATATATATATATATATATATATATATACACAGATATATATATATATATATATATATATATATATATATATATATATACACACACACACACACACACACGCACGCACACACACACACACACACACACACACACACACACACACACACACACACACATCTATGGGACTCTGGAATTTGATTGATGTGTTAGTTAGCTGACAACTGATTGACTGATCACAGTCAGTTGACATACACAGAAGGTCAACAGGTGTACAAGATCGACAATCACCAGGTTGAGAAATATCTGCTTTCCCCAGGGATTGTGTGATCTCATATTTAGGTTGCCCCCCTACAAAAACCTGTTATTTGTTTTTTATTTTTTGCATGAGGTGAGGAGTTTTCTCCCACATGTGCAGTTGGCTGTAAACATTAGCCTAGTCGACCTTTCATGGTTGACATTATTGCCATTGCCATTTTATATGTATACACATTGGCTGCTTCATCCAAAGAAATGACAGTTGTCAGATTTGTGATGTTCTCTGAAAAATTACTTATGTTGCAGAGATGTAATCAGAACACTTAAAATCATGGTGCCACTACATTTACCAAAAGCAACCGCACCCTGCCACCACCATCTTCAGTCAGAACATTTAAGTGTCTCCCAGATAAAAATTTCACAATCAGAAAACTTGTTAAAAATCTCTTATTTCATCATTATTTCTTATTACACAATAGACAGCGTTGATACTACTGTGTTTCCAGGATCCATCCTCATTAGCAGATCTATGAAAGTAAATTCTACACATGATTCCCAGAATTCTGCAATAATTTACCCCTAAACAACAGAGGTCTACCTACCAAAATGACTCATTTCAAGACAAAAATAATCCTTTTCTCTCCAAAATACTTGAAAAAGTGCACTAATCAACAGCTGCTGATACATCTTACTACCCACAGTATTCTAAATAAAGTCTTCAACATTTCATTGGACCAGGGAAACAGCACAGAAATAGCTATTATAACTATCAAAAAAATGCTCTACCACCAACCGAATAATGATGAATATATACTGATACATTCTTTCTAACGTTATCAATGATTTCTGACATGGTAGACCACAGTATTCTTTTAGAAAGATTAGCTAACAGACATTTCCATGAGCACCCTCCAGGGTTTAAATGCTACTTAACCAACTGCTCACAAGACCTAACATGGTCCAGAGTGTTATCACCTTTATGCACCAACACCTTGGGGGGGGGTACCTCAAGGCTCTACACTAGGGAACTTGTATTTGTAACATTTGTGAAAACATGCCTATTGTGTGTCCCTCAAAATTCATCATACGATATGTGGATGAAGCTACTATCATATCTACCAGAGTCCTTATCTATATTCTGTAGCACCCTACAAAAATCCTTCATCAGCACTAAACTCTTGAAACTAATATCAGAAAAACAAAATGCCTGTTGCCCTGCTCAACTGCATGTCAGAAGCCAGACACCAATGATTTCATGATCTACAATGCAAATAAATGGTCTCTTCCTTCCCATTACTAACAGTTATCTTTGATGGTCTAATAACAGCAATTCGACCACAGACTAAATGTACTGCACTGTGCTTTGTTCAGCCATTTATGATGCCACATACTCACTTAGGCACACAGTCCACCCCCTCCTACCTAGACTATTATACTGTTCCTCCAATCTCACAACCTTTTCTTTCAAATCAAAGCATATCACAAAACCTCAAAAACTGTCTATGGTCATTCTGCCTAAACACATCACTGTCTTTCATTCAGAGTCAATAACTAGCTAGATCTTGACAACAAACTCAGTGTTGTTAATCCATGCATTGCTCACCGATTCTATATCAACTTAAAACATGTACATCACTAATTCATTTAATCTCTTAGTATTTTAGAAATTAATACTTTTTTCTTCCTGTCAGCTCCTAGCCAAGCCAGGATGGTTCTTAAGTATCATTATGTTTACACCTCCTCAGCTGTTACAAAAAGCAGACACTCTCTACCATTAATATTTTGAACTCTCTCTCTACCACCAAATCCTTGAAACGCTTAGTAAAAAGATAACTTTCATAGATTAATACTAGGCTAACTGCACTTATGGGCCATTTTAAGCCTAGCTAATTACCCTATGTGAGAATCAAACTCTGCACCTTGTGTTTCCAAGGTAAACACCTTAACCATTATGCCATCCTCACACCCTTCAACTTGAATAGTCAGTGTCTCCTAACCACTTACCCTAAAAAAAAACCCATTGAAGCCTCATTCTCTCTACAGTCAGTTACTAATAATTCAGTATCACAACTTTCCCTTAATATCGAATTACTAATCTGTCTGGAAGTGTTCGACTATATATATATGTCTGTAACTCATTTAATGTTTATATGTATGCACATTTTTTTGTTTGCTGTTAACAGGAAATACATCGACTCATAATGTTGTTTCCTCAAGAATATTGCAACTCAGTCTGCTATTGATCACTGGTGCTGACATGTTTAGAACAGATAACATATGTTATTTTTATGTTCTAACTGTCAATATGCCCCTGTTGTTGTATTCCATGAATGCAATGCTTTACTGCTGCTTTTATTGTTAGATGCTCACAGACTGCCAACACCTTTAGTGTTGTATCTGTGTATGTAGAAAATTATGTAGAAAATTACTTCTCCCTGCAATGTGTTTATGTAGAAATTTGCTCATTGGTTGTTCATAGGTTCATAGGTAGGCACTAGGCTATTGGCCCTAGGGCCTACGTAAGCATAGCCAACAAGGTTCCCTGGCTTATGCCACCCAAGAAAGTTATTTTCCTGTGCCACTGTCGAGCAGAGACACAGAAGTGATCCCTGGGGTTTATGTCTTATTTTCCATCCACTCATCAAGACTTTTCTTAAAGAGTGCTAATGAAGAACTTTGCTTGACATAGATGGGTAGCCTGTTCCAGAGTATGGGAAGTCTCTGGGACAGGAATCTATCCCTCCAGCATGTCCTGTTTATTGTGGTGACAAGGTTTAGGTCCCCAGAGCATGTAGCTCAGAGGGATTGGGATTTCTTTAGGTGTAGCGTGTCCAACAGCTCTGGGTTTGACATAGCTTTATATGTTAGGCAGAGGTCACCTCAGAGTAGGTGATATGCTACGGAGTAAAGCTGGAGTTATTTGAGACAGTCAGTGTAGAGCATTTGTTTGAGGCCAGTAATCCTCTTTGTGAGGTACTTCTGTGGCCTTTTCAGCTGCTGCAGATGTCTTGTGAGGTACATTCCAAAAGGGGCTTTGTACTCTATAATGGATCTAACGAGTGTCGAGAAGAGGGAAACCATGACCTCTTTTTTCCTGGATAAGAACCCTTTTATGATGATGTGTGCCAAGTAGAAGGACTTCCTGACTACTGTGGCAATGTGACTATCAAAGGAGAGACTACTGTCCACCTGGGTCCCAAGGTCTCTTATCACACATTCGGTGTTATGTAGATTGCTCCCTATGTGGTAGTTCATAGGTACAGAGTTTTTACCAAAGGGGATGACACTGCACTTTTTGGCATTGAGCTTGAGGCCATGGCTCTGACACCAGGCATCTGTCTCAGCGAGGCCCTTCTGTAGGATGTCCACATCATTTGGGGACTTGACTATGGCTCCTAGTTTGCAGTCATCTGTGAACTTCATTAGCCAGAGGCCTTCTGTGTTAGCCTGTACTTCAGAGAAGTAGATACCAAACAGGAGAGGTCCCAGGATGGAACTCTGTGGTACTCCACTTGTCACTGCTTTGAGGTCAGACTTGGAGTCTGCAACTTTTACTGTGTTGGTTCTGTCACTGAGCCAGTTGGCAACCCATCTTGTGATGTAGGGATTTATACCTAGTTTAGTGAGTTTAACTATAATTCCAGAATGGGGGATGGTGTCGAAAGCCTTGGCGAGGTCAGGATAGGCTGTGTGAACCACCTTACCCTCATCTACGGCTTTGGTGACTGCCTCAAAGAAGTCAATCAGGTTCAGGAGGCATGATCTGCTTTTTACAAACCCAAACTGGGTGGGATCCAGAGTTTGGAGGTTACCAATGTCTTTGTTTATGAGTTCCATAATGATATGTTCTACCTTGCAGACCAGGCTCGTCAGGCTAATAGGTCGATAGTTCCTGGGATCAGTGGTGGCTCCCCCTTTGTGGAGTGGGATAACTGTTGCTGTGCACCATTCAGTGGGCACAAAGCTGTCCCATGAATGCTGTGTTTTTAGCTTTAGAGGGTGGAGCTTTTACCTGCATAGTTGTGATTACAGGGACTCTGCATTCTTCCTGTATAGATATGGGCCATTTAGGAGGTGAGGGAGGGTAAAGTTATCACTGAACCTATCTACCGGGATGTTGGCAATATCAGTTGGATCTGTAATTTTCGTGCCGTTGGGCTGTAACTCAGTGCAGATCTGGGTGTTGCCATCGAGATTCTTGACATAGCTATAGAATGCTTTGTGGCTGTCCTTAGAATTAGTGGCGATTTTGTTTTCGCAGCTAGCTTTGGAGGATCTTATAAGGGATCTCAGCTTCTTACTGAGGCTGACCAGGGAGCTCCTCCACTCATGGGATTTTACTCTCTTTTGCAACAGTTTCTTCCTTCTGTTGCACAGTTTGTTTATGGCAGGGGACCACCAGACTGGCTTCCTTTTTTGGAGGAGAACGTCTTGGTTCTGTTTGGGATAGCACGATCCATGCACTCATGTAAGTGCTTATAGAGTGCATTTGTGTAGGATTCAGCAGTTGTAACTGTATTGTCCATCTGCATGGGTGTCATGAAGTTCACCACTTCTGTCTTAAGAAGCATGAAGTTGGCTTTGGAGAATTTTTTTATTGTGGTGTTTCCTTAATGGGGGTTGGAGGTGGGATGTGGATATCAAGGGAGATTAGCTTATGGTCGGATCGGACCAATGAGGCTTTGACTTCAGGTGTGGAACACTGGTCACTCATGTTGGTAATTACTAGGTCTAGGATATTGTTGCCCTTGATGGGGGTGTGGATAAGTTGATCCAGAGCATTGGAGTTTATGAATTCCAGAAAGTATTGAGCTAAGGAGTTAGTACACGAGTAGTTTTCCCAGTTAATGATGGGGTAGTTGTAGTCGCCCATTATTAGGGTGTTTGGTTGAACCCTAATATTTTCCAGTACATCAAGAAAAGAGGTGTGGGAATCCTGGGGCATGGTGGGGGATCTGTAGCAAGCTACAATTTGGATTGCAGTTTTGCCCAGAGTTAGTTGCACTTGGATAACCTTGGATGCATTATGCTGAGCAGCTAGCCTGGAGGTGTGTATATCCTTAATGAATATGGACACACCTCCGCCTTTGGTGTTTCGGTCCAGGCTACATGACCGAAAAGTGTGGTACGAGTTATAGCCTGGTAGTGCAGGGGTGCTCTCTGGAACCTTGAACCAGGTCTCAGTCACTGCACAGATATCGATGTTCTCCATTTTAAGGAGTGCCTCGAGTGAGTGCATTTTGAGATTTAGACTTCTTGTCCTTTTGGACCATGGTAGTCAACTAACACATTAATTAGCTTACTTATGAACTAAGTAAATGTATAAGTACTAGTTCATAATTTGGGCTTTTTATTTCCTCCATCCTAAATTTTCAGCATGGTTCTGTCCTGAATCTACCTTATAAATAAAACTATTAACGTTCACAATTTGCCCGAAAAGCAATTTTGCATGAAAATGTATGTTTTTGAATAAATTACTGATGAAAGTTATAGCAATCATATTCGCATGGTATGCTGAAGTAGTGATTATACAAAAAAACAAGAATCAAACATTGGAAACTGCACACGGCACAAAACAACTTGATGCATGAGCTGCAAGTTAGAACTTAATTACCATAGAAACATTTTGCCCCAAATTCTTTAAATGTCTCAGGATTTGCAAGTGTTGAATGACTCATTCCCAAAGTGTATATTTACAGTCAGTGCATGAAAAAATACCTTTTGAGTCAGAATTGTAAAACATTAACATTTCAAGATTTGAGTTGGGCTGAAACATGTTATACACTGAAAATCTAGCAATTATTTTATTACATGAACCAAATGGGGATCATTTGATGGCCATTAATGGGAGGCTCCTGAATTTCAATATATATTTTCAAATACCTGAAATAGTGGTAAATCTTTAACAGCCAATGGCACTTTTTAAAAAAAAAAAGAATTGGGAGTACTGAGAATACTTGTCAGATTCCATCATCTTTGAAATATATGTCACATAC